>NC_041387.1:18110617-18119035 GCF_002162155.2 Triticum dicoccoides
GGGGGGGGAGGGGGGGTTAAATAAAGATGACCCTCGGGTTTGCAACCCCAAGGGAAAGTTAGGTAGGTTGTTAGGCAAATGTAAAACCAAGATTGGGCCTTTTTGTAGGAGTTTTATTCAAAGCGAATTGGGGTCCCATAACCCCAACCGCGTAAGGAACGCAAAATCAAGGAAAATAACAACGGTATGACGGAAACTAAGGCGGCAAGAGTGGAACAAAACACCAAGCAAAAGGCCAAGCCTTCCACCCTTTGCCAAGTATATAGATGCATTAATTAAAATAAGAGATATTGTGATATCCCAACATAATTATGTTCCAACATGGAGCAATCTTCAACTTCACCTGCAATAAACAACGCTATAAGAGGGGCTGCACAAAGCGGTAACATAGCCAAATAACGGTTTGCTAGAAGGGTGGGTTAGAGGCTTGACATGGCAATATGGGAGGCATGATAAACAAGTGGTAGGTAGCGCGACATGGCGAACAAACAACTAGCAAGCAAAGATAGAAGTGATATCGAGGGTAATGGTCATCTTGCCTAGAATCCCGCTAGAAAGAAGACCGAATCCAAGAAGTAGACGAACCAATGTAGTCGAACGAATCCTCACAATCGCAACGTAACCGGAACTATCAAGGAGAAGCGCAACCGGAAAGAAGCAAACAACATGGTAAACAACCATCACATAAGCATGGCATGATGCAAAATCAAGTATGATGCATGTCCGGTTTAATGAGGCATGGCATGGCAAAGTGTACAAACAACACTACAAATTAAGTGCAGCTCAATATGACACGAGTTGCATATTGATGAAACACCACATCAATTATTTAGTTCTCTCTCGTTGATGTACCGAAAAATATTAAATGTTATTAAACATGGCAAGGGGTGAAGCATATGAAAACTACCTATCTAGGCGAGTTTAAATGAGGCCGAAACAACAAACGACAATTCCGGAAAATCCCCATGTGCATATTTTGAATTTGCTACTGTTCTGCCCTAAACCATATTTTAATGTTGTTAAACAGTAAAACAAAGTGCACCAAGTTAAACTATGCATTTTTATACCCCATTTACATATAAAGTTTATTTAAAATGGAGCTACGGTTAATTAGTTATTAAATAAATCATTTTAACATGGCATTTATGCAAAATTAAACAAACAGCAAGTTTAAACATTTTAAATATGGATGAAAGCAGCATATTATGAAACTAGATGAAATTCTAAGCCTTTTACATATATGGCATGTTTTATTTGGATGCATGGCTTGTGAGTTATTAAATGCATGAACTCTAGGGGTTTTCCTGCAAATCTATCATCTCTGAAAAAATAGACAAATTCGCAGACGGAAAAAAAACAACACTAGGCTGAAACTGCTGGGTGCTGGGCTGGCGTTCTCACCATGGGCCGAAGCCCAGTGGGTGGACGAGGCAGGCCGGGTGACGAGGCGCTGACTGGGCCAGATCTGGAGGCAACGACGTGGTCAACCGGCGTTGGTGGTGCGCTCGTTCAGTTGCTCGAAGCAGGGGATGGAGCGGTGGCTTCGCGCGGCTTGGGACTCCGGCGATGGCGCGATGGAGGCCGGGGCGGCATGGATGCAGGCGGGGAACTCGAGGAGGAAGGAGGTAGCTCGCGGCGGCGTCTGTAGGCCGAAGCAGGGGAGGCCGCGATGCAGAGGAGGCGACGGGCCGAGCAGGATCGGCTCGATCCCGAGCAGGAGCTGATGGCGCAGCTGCACACCGGCGATGCTCGGACGAGGCAAGCGGCAGTCACGACGGCGTGGACGACTCCAGCGGCGGGGAACTTGAGGTGGCGGCGGGACCGGCTCCTGCGGCAAAACAACGATGAGGCGGCGAAGCCAGCAGTGGCTCCTGCGAGGCAGAGAGGCAGTGGCTTCGGGGCTCCAGGAACAAAGTGAGGAGGCGAGGGGCGTCCATGGCGTTCGACGGCTGTGTCCGGTTCCTGCGATAAGAAGCAGACACATGTCACAACCTATGTGCCGCAACAAACAAACAAAATATAGTATCAATGTTGCTAACTACAAAATATATTTAATACCTGAGACAGTGTGCTATGTTTCATTAAGGAGGCATGCATCCTCTATTGACACCTCTTATAAGCACAATGTACTGTCAACCCAGTACCGTCACTCTTGTCCATCACAAATTCACTTTGAGTCTTTATTGAGAAGATTGCAAAAGCATTTCTACAGTCTGAAGCACTAGAAAATATTGTTCCCTCTTTCAAAGAAGGATCATCTCTATTGTATTGCACATCTGGTCTTTCCTCATCAGATGTTTCAGAGTATCCCATGTCCATGTCCTCCATCTTCTCATATTCCCCACGACCAAGAACCGGCTCATAAGGATAAGCCGCACTAAGCATTAAGTCATTTCTGGGTTTAAGTCGACATGACGTTAAGTCATCCCAGATAATCTATAACCCAGCAGACAGTTATGACCAGGCAGACAGTTATGATCCGGCAGATGGTTATGACCCGGCAGACTTATGACCCGATAGACAGTTATGATCCGGCAGACAGAGTCGCCTAGGTTTAAGAAGCCCAAGACGTTAAGAAGCCCACGGTGAGAAGTCAGAATAGTTTAAGTCTTAATCCGGCTTGGACTCTACATGTAACCCGCCCATTCAACTTATATAAGGAGGGGCGGGGCGCCCCAAGAGGGTCAGGTTTTTCTCTAGACGTCTCAATATACAAGTCTTAGACAAGATCAAAGTAGATGCTCTTGAGATAGAGGTAGCGAAACCTCGCCCTTGTAACCAAGATCGTCATGATCATCAATATGAATCAAGCAGGATGTAGGCTTTTACCTCCAACGTGAGGGGCCGAACCTGGGTAAAATTTCGCGTCTCTCGTCCCGCTCAACCCCTCTCAAGCTACCAATTAGATGCATTGGCCTCACGACTAAGTCCTTTTCACGAGGACATCTGCCGTGACAAATCCACGACAGTTGGCACCCACCGTGGGGCCTGCGCACGATGGTGTTGAGTTCTTGGAGGGAACTTTATCAGGGTCGAGAAGTTCGAAATTTTTTCCCGTGAGGAAGAGCCAACGTCGGAAAGATCTATACCGATAAATGTTCATCAGTCAAAATTGAAGAGGTTTTAGCAGTAGTATAGATCAGATAAGATCCAACATTAAGTAATAGCGATAGTGCTTCAGCCACAAAGAGGAATAAGTACGGAGAAAGAGGGCTATTACTTAATGATGCTTCGACAAGAGGGGTTATCCAAGACTTCCGCCTAAACAAACAAGCTCCTGGTATATCTCATTTACTTTTTGCTGATGACAGTCTCCTGTTCTTTAAAGGTAATTTGGAGCAAGCCTTGAACATAAAGGGTATTTTATCGGCTTATGAGGAGGGGACTGGCCAATTATTAAGTCCGGATAAATGTTCCATCTTATTTGGCAAGAAATGCTCTGTTTAGAACCAGGTGTCCATTTTGGTTATCCTTAAAATAATGGTCAATGGATTTGAGGATAAATATCTTGGTTTGCCTGTGCTGGAAGGTCATATGAAGGCGGGTGCTACCTCTTGAGCACTGCGTTGGATTTCCCCGAAGAGGAGAGGATGATGCAGCAAAGTAGCGTAAGTATTTCCCTCAGTTTTTGAGAACCAAGGTATCAGTCCAGTAGGAGGCCACGCGCAAGTCCCTCGTACCTACACAAAAACAATAGCGCCTCGCAACCAACGCGATTAGAGGTTGTCAATCCCTTCACGGTCACTTACGAGGGTGAGATCTGATAGAGATGATAGATAATATTTTTGGTATTTTTGGTATAGAGATGCAAAGTAAAAAGTAAAAGGCAAAAGTAAAAACAAAGCAATAATAAAGTGATGGAGATTGATATGATGAGAATAGACCCGGGGGCCATAGGTTTCACTAGTGGCTTCTCTCAAGAGCATAAGAATTTCTACGGTGGGTGAACAAATTACTGTTGAGCAATTGATAGAATTGAGCATAGTTATGAGAATATCTAGGTATGATCATGTATATAGGCATCACGTCCAAGACAAGTAGACCGACTCCTGCCTGCATCTACTACTATTACTCCACTCATCGACCGCTATCCAGCATGCATCTAGAGTATTAAGTTAAAAACAGAGTAACGCTTTAAGCAAGATGACATGATGTAGAGAGATAGTTTCATGCAATATGATAAAAACCCCATCTTGTTAACCTCGATGGCAACAATACAATACGTGCCTTGCTGCCCCTTCTGTCATTGGAAAAGGACAACGCAAGATTGAACCCAAAGCTAAGCACTTCTCCCATGGCAAGAAAAACCAATCTAGTAGGCCAAACCAAACTAATAATTCGAAGAGACTTGCAAAGATAACCAATCATACATAAAAGAATTCAGAGAAGATTCAAATATTATTCATAGATAGACTTGATCATAAACCCACAATTCATCGGTCTCAATAAACACACCGCAAAAAGAAGATTAAATCGAATAGATCTCCACGAGAAAGGGGGAGAACATTGTATTGAGATCCAAAAAGAGAGAAGAAGCCATCTACTTAATAACTATGGACCCGAAGGTCTGAGGTAAACTACTCACACTTCATCGGAGAGGCTATGATGATGTAGAAGCCCTCCGTGATGACGGCCCTCTCTGGTGGAGCTCCGGAACAGGCCCCAAGATGGGATCTTGTGGATACAGAAAGTTGCGGCGGTGGAATTAGGTTTTTGGCTCCGTTTCTGATCGTTTGGGGGTACGTAGGTATATATAGGAGGAAGGAGTACGTCGGTGGAGCACTGAGGGGCCCACGAGGCAGGGGGCGCGCCCTAGGGGGCGCCCCCACCCTCGTGACCGCCTCTTTGACTCCTTGGAGTAGGGTCCAAGTCTCCTGGATCACGTTCGGTGAGAAAATCACGTTCCCGAAGGTTTCATTCCGTTTGGACTCCGTTTGATATTCTGTTTCTCTGAAATACTGAAATAGGCAAAAAAAAACAATTCTGGGCTGGGCCTCCGGTTAATAGGCTAGTCTCAAAAATAATATAAAAGTGGAAAATAAAGCCCAATATAGTCCAAAACAGTAGATAATATAGCATGGAGCAATAAAAAATTATAGATACGTTGGAGACGTATCAGCGGGCAAGTTTCAATCCACCAAAGATAAAGCGCTCAAGCGGGTTTCGGACTGGGTTGAAAAATATGCTTCAAGTGGAGTGAAGGAAATCCAGATTAAGTCTGTTATTCAGGCTATTCTGTTCTTTGCCATGGGTATTTTTAAATTTCCCTTTTCACTTTGTGATGAGTTATCTCAGATTATCAGAAATTTTTGGTGGGGCGATGAGGAGAATAGGAAAAAAACCATTAGCTGGCTTGGGATAATATGACGAAGCCAAAAAGTGAAGGGGAATGGGTTTTCGCGACCTAAGGCTTTTTAATCAAGCGCTTTTGGCCAAACAAGCTTGGCGCTTATTGGTTTACCCGGATTCCCTGTGTGCAAAGGTGATGAAAGCTAAATATTATCCTCATGGACACGTAATTGATACGGTATTCCCGCAAGCGACTTCCCTTACTTGGCAAGGTATTATGCATGGGCTTGAGCTGTTGAAAAAGGGCATTATATGGAGAGTTGTCGATGGTACCAGTATTAATATCTGGAGGGATAATTGGATTCCTAGGGAAGCGGGTCTAAAAATAACTGCTAAAAAGAATCAAACGAGGATCAAATGGGTGTCTGAATTATTCATGAGTGGGTCTAGGAGGTCGGATGAGAATCTGATCAAACATCTATTTTATCCTCATGATATAGAGGAAATTTTAAAGCTTTGTATTATGAATTTGGGTGAGGGAGATCTACTTGCTTGGCACTATGAGAAAAATGGATTATTCTCTGTGAAGAGTGCGTATAGACTGTCACTGTCTCTCAAGCAATCAATAGGTGATTCCCGGAATTTTAGTAATGCCATGAATGGGGAACGGAGGCTCTGGAACATAATTTGAAAAGTGAATGTTTCCTAGAAAATTAAAATCTTTGCTTGGAGGGTTGCCTCTAATAGTTTGGCGGTTCAAGTTAACAGGGTGAAACACCATCAAACTATTCTAGATACATGCTCGATTTGCGGTACTGAAGATGAATGTACTTTTCATGCATTGGAAAATTGTCCAAAGGCACACGCATTTCGTATGGCTATGAGGGATGGAATCTATCAACCGAAGAAATTCTCAAATATTCTGGGCCAGACTGGTTTCTTATATTATTAGATCAATTAAATTCGCATATGCGTGAGCAAACAATATTCATGTTCTGGAGAGCTTGGCACTTGAGGAATGTTTTGACTTTTGGTAAAGGAAAGGAATCCATAGCGACTTCGGTAAGTTTTGTTCAAAGTTATTGGACTACTTTCTCGTCTTGTCAGGCAAACATGCAGGTGGTGGTGTGCAACAAGGGTAAGCAAGTGGTGGAAGATATACAGGTAATCACAAACTTGGAGAGGGAGGTCAGTTCCTGGAAGATTCCCGATTTGGGTTTTTACAAAATTAATGTCGACGCAAGTTTTGTCAAGGCCACCAAATCTGTGAGTGTAGGGGTGGTGGTCAGAGACCACTATGGACAGGTTATCATCTCATCTTGGGATTATATTGGTGCTTGCCATAGCGTCGAGGAAGTGGAGCTACCAGCGACCCTCTCTGGCATGTATATTGGAATCACTCTTGACAAAACCATCATTTCGAAAACTGATTGCTCCTTTGTAGTTTTGATGTTTGGAAAAGAGTGTGTTGATAGGTTAAGCCTGGTGGACCTAAAGAAGGAGGCGCTGAATGTCTCAAGGCTGATGCCGGGTATGAAGATATCCAAGATTAATAGGAGGGCAAATATGGTGGCTCACGGGATTGCTAAGTTTAATTTTGATAATAGATCAGATGGTATTCTTTTTAATAATGTTATGCCCTGCATGGCATAATTTGTTATGAATGATTATACGAATGTTTTGAATTAATTAATATATGGTGGGGTTTAAAAAAAGTAAGATTCAACATTTGAGGATTAGTTTTGTAGAAACTGAGAAATCTGTGATGAATGTGTGTTATTAGCGCCCGAACGGTAGCACAACATTTTTTTTAAGAAGGCAAAAATAGCTATTTTTTTTAGAAAATAGCAGCTAATTGCACACTAATTTGAGGATTAGTTTTATACTTCATCGGTCCCATAATATAAAAGTGTTTTTGACACTACACTAGTATCCAAAATACTATTCCCTTCGTTTCATAACGTAGTGCATATAGATTTTCTGAAAAGTCAAACTTTATAAATTTTGACCAAGTTCATGGAGAAAACTATTTATATTTACAATACCAAATATATATAACATGAAGTATGTCTTCTGATGTATCTAAGATATGTATTTGGTATTCTATATGTATATATTTTTCTGTACAAACTTAATCAAAGCTCATAAAATTTAACTTTTTAAAAATCTATATGCACCACATTGTGAAATGGAGGGAGTATTATATTATGACACAGAGGGATTAGAAAGAGAAATATGCAATGAACGTATCTTATTAGCACCCAAACGGCCGCACAACATTTTTTAGAGAAATTTCAAGGTCGCCGAAAGCAATATAGACCATTAAATTTTAATTATCAATGGCTAATATAACTATGCCTGTAACCGGCTTATTCTATGGGTATAATTTTTTTCCATTTATAAACACATGAGTAATTATTTTTCAAACCTTAAGGCATCTTCAATACCGGTCCGCAAACGGACACGTTATTTATCTGAAAATCAGTCCGGACCAGTGTCTTGACACGGGAGCCGACCATCCAACTGTGCATGCATCCATTTGAAAACAATTACGTGTTTAGTAAGATGAAACACCTAATTACGGTTTTTACCGTCGAGTTCATGGTAGCGGGTACCATTGCCACGGTAAATTGTACACTAATTAGAGTTTTTTTTTGCCTTAAAAAGGAAGAGGAAATACGCAGACTCCACACTTCAGAAAATCGATCAGAACAGCATGGCTGTAACAGACAGCGACGGGTGAGACACGTGGATGCTTATAAAAATAAAATTGATACTTTTTATTGCCTGCCGTATTGATTTCGAGCAGTCAAGTCACCACTTCACCACGCGTATCAAACAGCATCGAGAAATAAGGATGCCGGTCATCCTCCCGGCTCCTCAGCGATTTGGGATTCCTGACCATCGGATCTGGTTGCTTGATGGATCTTGGGCCGTCGGATCGACCCCTGGAACGACCTCGCTCATTGGATAAAAAAAGTTACTGCTGGAATGAATAGTTACCGTCCCATTCGTGCCATCGCGCGTAATTACGCTGCCCCGTCGAGGGCATTTTCGTCATTTCGCATCCTCCGGTATAAAACGGGGCCGCTCTATGGAGAGAACCCTAGCCGTCACTCTCCGTCCCGC
>NC_041387.1:18119287-18183058 GCF_002162155.2 Triticum dicoccoides
CAGATCCTTCCTCAGTGCCACGCCGCGCCGCGATGCCGCTGGCTTGGAGGCCCGTGTTCAGGCAGCCGCCGCGGCGTCGTCGGTGCCGGATGCGGTGGCAGGCTCTCAGGGGACCGCTTGGCAGGGGGGCCGTCGCGGCTTCCGGCCGTCCTCCTCACCATTATCTCTGACCTCGACGGTGGCTGCTACAACCGCAGGTCTCTCTCTCTCTCTCTCTCTCTCTCTCTCTCTCCACTGCTGATCTCCTTTTTTGCAGCTCAGTATGCTAGGGAACGGATTCACAGTCACAATGGAGAACTGGGTGTGACATCCAGCCTCAGGTTGGTATTCTACCCCTCTAAGATGTAATCTTGTGTGCTGTAGTCTAACTTGAGGAGACGGATTAGCAATTTTTGTTTTCTTCTTGTGGAGGAGATTCTCAGATTTTGCTAGGTTCCAAAGAAGAGATTTTTCTTTGTCTTTCTTGATTTGTTTGTACCTTGCTGCCAACGAAAGGCCATGGATCTAGCTAATTATTTACAGAGCACATGTTTGTTGCCTTGCTTGGCTTGTTGGCCGTATTTTGCTCTATGTCCGTGTATGCGTAGAGGTGCTAGCTAAGATACATCTGTATGCATATATGTGTGTGTTTTCTTTGCTTCGGCTGAAGATGTACTGATTTTGCCCCAAAAGAAGCCACGAATATTGCAATTTGCTTGATTCCCACTTGTGTTATTGTTAAGCATGATTTCTTTTTTTTCCAGGAGCCTATGTGATGTGTACCTGTGTTGGTGCCTTTACAGAAGATCCATTATGCCTCCCTCTCGGTAAGCACGGCAAGCTTTTACTTGTACCCTGAGACATGGTGTGGATTTTGTCGAGTTCTCCATGCTTATTATCATTCTTGACAATTTTATATTTGCAGTGTTAGAAATTTTCAGTTCTCCATCCATGGTAACTATCAATATATAACTTCAGTTCATGTTCTTCTAATTATACATGAGGGTATGAAAAATCCACACTCTTATACATTACTACTATTTACTTCATATATGTGTCTTGATAAATATGTGAAGGACGTGAGGTGTCGCTGGTGAGACCTTTGTGTTGGCCGGTGATCATGGGCAACGTTATATAGTTAGTTTGATATGTTATATGGTCCAGCTAGGTTCGAAGGAAGGAGATCTTTGGATCAGCCCCATATTCATGTTAGTTTTATAACAAATCGGTGAAAATTACTTCTGTGTGTTGTTGCTTCAAGTTGAAGTTTGGTCACTTGTTTTCAGGTCTACCCCGCCGTCATTTCTATAAAAATAAACAAATTCTTTATTTATAGTCGACTGCCATTTTCCTTTTGGCTATGTGTTGGTCGCCCCTCATCCGCGGCTGCTCGTGGGCGCTCCCGCAATGCCGCGGGTAAAACTGGTGGTGGCCATGGCATTGCCAGCGGCTCTGCCTATTGCGGTGACTTTGTAGAATACAAGTCAAGTTTAAATCTTTCGTCCGCGATGGCTGAAAAACCAAAGTAAATGCATCATGTATATTCTAATAAATCCATGTGAATCATAGAAAATATGGTAAGCACCTATCCTGCAATTTAGGACTGGCGTGATGTTGCTCTTTGTTGATAGAAATCATACTTGCATAGCTGTTTGATTGATTTGATTATAATCAAACTGCACCGTCATAATTTTAATATTGTGATTATTCAAATGAAAAATGATCAAAGAAATACATGTACCAAAGTCGCATTTGTTGAGATCATGAGTAGGCATAAAATTCTTGGTCATTATGTTTTTTACATTTTTGGGTTGTGTGCATTTTCCAGAAATAAGAATAGAAGCTCCTCAGCCCGCTCCTCAGCGATTTGGGATTCCTGTCCGTCGGATCTGGTTGCTTGATGGATCTTGGACCGTCGGATCGACCCCGAACGACCTCGCTCGTTGGATCAAAAAAAGTTACTGCTGGAATGAATAGTTACCGTCTCATTCGTGCCACCACGCGTAATTACGCTGCCCCGCCGAGGGCATCTTCGTCATTTCGCATCCTCCGGTATAAAACGGGGCCGCTCTATGGAGAGAACCCTAGCCGTCACCCCCGTCCCGCCCCGCCGTCTCGCTCGCCCCGCCCCGGCCCGCCGTCTCGCCCGCCCCGCTCCGCCTAACCCGCTCGCCCCCGCCTGTCCCGCTGGCTTGGAGGCCTGTGTTCAGGCAGCCGCCGCGCGGCGTCGTCGGCGCCGGATGCGGTGACAGGCTCTCAGGGGACCGCTTGGCAGGGGGACATCCAGCCTCAGGTTGGTATTCTACCCCTCTGAGATGTAATCTTGTGTGCTGCAGTCTAACGTGAGGAGAGGGATTAGCAAATTTTGTTTTCTTCTTGTGGAGGAGATTCTCAGATTTAGCTAGGTTTCTTCTTGTGTAATTCTAGTGCCCCGCCAAGGGGCTGTAGCCGGCCGGTCGGAAGCCATTATTTTTAGGGCGATGATGATTAACCGTGGCTGAAATAAGTGTGCCTTTGAGCAATCGAGGCACCTGTGGGTATCAAGTTGGATCCTCCCTCGTGTCTCTAGAATCCTTTTTGATCTTGTGATACCTGTTGTTCTTTCCTTGGATGGTCATTCTTGTTGAGTAATAACCAGGACAGCTCAACTGTATAAACAGTTTGATCTGGTGATAAGAGATAACGGGGTAGGTAATATGATTGAGGAAAGGCGAATCTGAGCCCACTATGCATTGGACCTTGAACCCTTTTTATTTGATTTAAAGGTGTTGCTTATTTATGCTCCGGTGTTTATAGTCGTCTTATGTATAGATCTCTTCTCTCTTATATCTTTATTGCATATAAGTTGTTCTTGATCTTTTATTGTTTGTTGTTGGTCCTTAATTTAATCTGGTTAAGAGTAAGTTGGTCCTTGATTTAATCTGGTTAAGAGTAAGAGTAAGTTCCATATAAGTTGTTCTTGATCTTTTATTGTTATACTTGATCTAATCTTTTATTGTTTGTTTTTGGTTCTTAATCTTTTATTGTTTGTTGTTGGTCCCTTTTATTATCCTTGTGTGACACGGCTCTATAACCCGCTGAAAAGGTCTAGACTGGTTCATTTGCTTGCCTAATTATAAATAACTCTCCATTTTGATTTCCTCGATTTTTTGGACAATATGGCCCTTACTGTTGTTGCATGGCAGGGTTGTCTTAACAAAAAGTTCTATCTATAGTTCATTCGGTGTTGTTGGAATAACATGATAATGTCCAGAAGAAGGATGCCAAAGTAGCGCAACCAATAATTTTTTTCAAAGACTTCTAATTTTATCCTGAAACTATTAAGGTTGAGAAAATATGATTCACAATATCTAAAAACCTTTTATGCTATGGTTACTCTAATCAGTAATAAGAAAATACTTACTAAGTTCTATATATATGCATGTTGTGTAAATATATTGCTTAGGCTACTTGTGTGTTGGAGAATTATTAGATCATTTTCTGCATTAATACTGGCATCCACTCTTTCTTCTTTGTATATTCAAATTGTAGATAAAATGCATAAGTGGCATGCGCTTTGGTCCTTGTTTTCTCTTTATGCCGTACCATATATGATGATATCTTCTAGCTCTGTAATTTTCACACAGAGGGAGGGAGAGGGAGGGAGAGGGAGGGAGAAAGTACATTTAGTTGTTTCAATTTTAAACTACACTTGAGCCCATGTTCCTAATAGCCTCAAACTGATATATGTTTTGCCTTACATGAATTGAACTATGCTACTCTAAAATCAGAAAGCAGATAGCTGTAGGTTTAGTTTTTATTTAAAAGTAGTAGCTACCGTATACGTCAGGCTGTTGTAGATAGTAAATTGTAACATCTGCAAACCCCTGATGTAAACTAGCCAGTGTTTGTTCGTTAGTTTGGCAAAAATGTGTCGTTGTGGTCATGAGCCTCCAGTGAACTCCGAAGGACCTCCATTAGGAGGATGCCATCGCCAGACTGGCATCGAGCTGTGGTGAGCCCCCTCATCCTTTTCGCGTCCTTCCATGGGCCTCTCCTTCATGGTGATGATATGGTGTGCCGCTGCCGGTGAGAGCAGGTGACAAGATGTGGTAGGATCCACCGGCCTCCCCTCCGGCGACCAGCCCTTCTCCCTTGCCCTCAGCCTCGACATTGCCGCTGACGCCTCCGGCAGCAGGGAGGCATCGACACCGATGCCGACAAGGAAGTGGTGAGCGTCCTCTCCACTTTTCCCCTTATTTGCTCGTTGTGTGTCGGGCTGTGGCTCATGTATGTTTATTCTCCTGTATTCCACAACCTTTGGTTAGGGTTTAGTGCGAGGCTCCTTGCTACTGTAGCTGATGGGGAACACTGCTATGGGCTGCTGCATGGTGGCGGGGTTTGGGCATGCCGCTGGTGCTCCTTCAGATTGGTGTGGATGCCTGTGCTCGGAATCTGCTGTATCTACGGGTTCCCAGGTTCTTCCCTTTCTCTCTGGTGGCCGGGGAAGGCATATTTTTCTTAATTGATCTAGGCGTTGTCAAATGCTTCAGGTTTATATGCCCCATTGTATAGAGTGCATTTTGGATGATTAATCTGGATCAGATATAACATGTAGATGTTGTTTAACATAAATCAAAGATTGAGATGGCAAATATTAAAAATATGAGAAGCTATAAAACTGGTGTGTTGACTGTGGTTTGTTTTGCAGGCCCCCTTGCTGATTTTATAGTGAGCTAGCATTCTGGATCTTTGGGTAAGATAACTTGTCCAGTGCTTTTTGACATACCTATGTACAAACCTTTCTTTTTGTTCTCATGTTGCTTAATTTCTCATTCATGGACGGGGGATGATCCTCACCGGAGCCTCTCAAGGAGTGGATCGGCACCCAAAGGCGTTGACTTTGATGTGGCCGCCGTGCCGACCAGAAGTTTCCTTTGGATCCACACCGCCTATTTTTTGGACTGGAGATATGTTGTCAGCATTTCAAGCAGGTAACGCTCATCTATTTATATTTCAGATCATGGTCTCGTTATTGACATGATGGGTGTCGAAAAGAAAATTCTTAGAGCCTGTTCGGTTCCTCTCCTCTCCCTCGACTGTGCTGCGGCGGCGGCGTCCAAGAGGCGCATGGCGACAGGGAGCCTGAGTTCCTCGGCGAGCCTGTCCCCACTGACGAGGCCCACGCAAAGTGGCTGCAGTACTGCCAGCGTCGCTCGCCCTAGAGGTACGTCCCGGACCCGTCGCCCATCCGCCCCGCCCTTCTCCTTCCTGCTTGCCGAGCAGAGACGCTTGCGTCCCTACTGTACTTACAGTTTCGATTGCTTAGGGCGTACGTGCAGTAGTTATTGATTTTGCTGCTCCACTCAGAATGATGAAACCGCACAATCATTCACAACTCTGAAACTTTAGCCTAATTTTTTAATTTGTTCCAGTGATAGGATAACATTAACAATTTGTTTGCTACAAGTAGTCTTGCCAGATATTGTCTGGACCAAACTCTGAATTTGGTTTGCTGGTTTGCAGGCGAAGAACAGATGGGCTGGGAAGACCGTTGTAGATCTCTTCACGGATGAATTCAGGGGGCGGCCCTCCATCGTAGAGGAGATCCGGCCGGCATGCTGGGTCTCACACAGGTGATTGTGAAGGGAGAATCATATAACCAACATCCTCCTCCAAGCCTACATCTACTACCTCGCCAAGCAACACTAGCCTACAGCAACAAGGTGAGCCTCCTGCTCTGTAGTTTCTTTTTGAGTTAAATACACTTATGATACATGAACTTGCACGGTAGGTAGAAATTCATACAACAACTTGAAAAATGACGCAAATTGATCACAAAACTTGAGTTTTAGGTTCTTTTAGGTACATTTCGGTCTATTACCCTTAACGCCCCGTTAACTCTGCATAACGTGGCACATCAAACATGACAGTGGACCCACGCTCTGCCTCACTTAATTGTGTAGGTCCCACCTGTCAGCTAGGGGAGAAATTAATTATTTTTCAAAAATGCAGTGAACAGGATTCAAACCTGGGAGCAGTCCTATCAGTCAAGCGGGGCTAACCGCTAAGCACCTACTACTTCTTTATCCAATTGCCTGCACAAATTTTACTATCTCAACAACAGGACAACCCATAAAATCAACTTATGGCTGTACCGGCAACTGGACTGGGCGCCTCTCATTTTTCTGTTGAGCAAATTTTACAAAGTTCTGTCGTAGTATCACCGAGAATTGGAATCGATACATGCAAACAAAGTTTGTGAGTAACCTGCTACTGATTTTGTTACTGAGGACATGTGAAAAACTGTAAATTTGCATCCAATATAAGGTTTTTAGATATGCTTAAGTCCATGCGTTGGAATTTGCAAATTTACAGTTGGCCAAATGATAATTCCTACTACTGTATTTTGTTTGATGATCTCTTACCTGCTGACAAATGGGTCCTGCATAGATGGTCCAAAGGATGAATTAATATATCTTCCACATACTGTTTACGAATATTATATCCTTGCCATGTTGTAAAGTTTCAGTTGGGTTGGTCACGGCACACTATATGCGATATGGCAATGTTTTGTACCAATCTTTGTGATGTACTCCCTCCGTTCAGAATTACTTGTCGCAGAAATGGATGTATCTAGACGTATTTTAGTTCTAGATATATCCATTTCCGAGACAAGTAATTCTGAACGGAGGGAGTACTCCAGAAGAAAGGTATACAAGCAGAACTATCTCCAAATGTATAAAGAATTAGCATGTTCTTAGTGGTTAGTAGCGCCTGATTCAAAGTGACTGTGAACGGGTTCGAATCCTGGTCACTGCATTTTTTAAATAATTAATTTCTCCTAGGAGCTGACACGTGGGACCACTGCCACGTAGGCAGGCTTAACGGAGCTTTAACGGCAATAGACGGAAATGTACATAAATGTACCCGGAACTCAAGTTGTTTGACCAATTTGTATCATTTTCCAGGTTGTTGTATGAAATGTACCTAAATGTACCCTTAATGATGAGAAATGGATTTAAAATAGAGCTGGATCCATTGTTGAGTTTCTTATGCAGTAGAGTTGGATCTTTAGACTCACAACATTTCTTTTGCTCTGATTCAGGTTCGTTCTTGTGTATTGTTCTTTACTGTCAAGTCTGAAGTTAGTGTTTCTTGAGTGAGCTGCGGAAGCTACTACCGTCTGTTATCTGCTCCATCTATGCGCTGACGAACAAGTTAATTAGGTGGCTGGTGTGTGCTTGTCGACCGCCATGGCCGACGACTCATCGTCCCCGACATCTTACATTCCTTCGTAAATAAGTTTGGTCATCTTTTGGTGCATGCGATGGTCTTGTGGACCGCTGTGTTTGTTGTTTGTGATTCAGGCCATCACTAGCTACTGTGATATGTTGTGCAAACTACTGTCTGATTGTCCTCGCCTTTTGTAAGAGTGCCCTTCTCTAAGAATTATGTAACATTTTTTATGTTGACTACATATTAGTTACACTGATGCACTTTCGGTTCTGAAGCTTTAGCGGAACTATATGGTTTGCTTCTGATATCTAATAACCCAACTATAGTACTTGCTGAGGACCCATCGTCTTGGCTTAATTCTGCAACCAATTATATATTTATATTTCCACTTTGGCATGAACTTCCACATCAACTGTTCTATTGTGCATCCTGCTTGCTTTGCTTTTGTTATGTCCAATTTTACTGCCCCTTTGTATTGCTTTGAGAAAATGTTCCAGGCTATTGGTTTAATTTAGTGGGTTGAACTATCAAAAGCAATCATTATAATTCTCATTTGCCAAATGTACTAGGTTGATCCATCCCAAACAATAATTCTAATTTCCATTTGGTGACATTAAATGCTTTGTTTAAGCGCTTGAATAGTACGTTGAGCCAGGCACCCTCGCGCCTTGGCGCATTGCCGATCTAGTCATCTCATTAACTCGAGTCATCTAGGGAGCAAGCATAGGTTTGCACTATTTTTCGTACTTGTATATTGGGCCGTATACCTAAAAAAAGACTGACACATGCGAATCGTTAAGCACATTCCCGCGAGGGGGAGGATACTCTGCCTGACGCTCGGCCTCTGCGAAAGATTTTTTTTTTCTTTTGCCACGACCTGGAGGGAGACCCGGACGTGAATTGGTCAAACTAACCTTGACCCGGAGAACTGCCCACGATCCATGGTTCTTTTGGCTCCGCCTCCAACACCAACCCGTCAGCCGCCAATGAATCGCCCTCGCCGGCCGTTGTCGACTGTTAGACTATGTATAGCTTCTGTACCTATGTACGTATATGGTACATATTGTAACACAACCATTATATATAATGAGATAAGCCATCCCTAGAGGGTTGTGCTGGTTCCCCAAAACTTATTGTCTTACATGGTATCACGCTAGGTTACGATCGCTTCCGCTTCTAAACCCTAATACCCGCACCGCCGCCGCAGCCGCCGCCGCCTTCACCGCCGCCGCCGCGCCACCGATCGCGCCGCCGCCATGTCGAGCGCCGCCACCACCGGTTCCACTGCTGCGGGCTTCCTCCCGGCCTCTCTTGCGGCTCTGCTCAACCTCCCGCTCGATGCCGTCTCTGTTCCGACTCCGATCGGGACAAGGAGCATCGGCTCCGTCTTCTCCACGCCGCCGGCACCCTCGCTTGGGCGTGACCTCGTGGTCCACACCGCGGCGCCGCCGTCCGCTGCGGACTCCGCAGGCGTCGTCCCGCCGCTCCTGCCGCAAGCGGATCACACTGCCCCGCTTGCGGGGTTGGGGGCATCCGCCCCGGCCGCGGGCCTTGCGGCGTCCGCACCGGCCGCGAGCTTTGCGGCGCCCGCCCTGGCTGCAGTCCCGCCTCCTCCCGCATCGGCTTCGGTGCCTCCGGCTGCCTCCATGGTGTTTGCACCCCAGGCAGCCTCCTCGATGGGATTGTCTTCGCCGCCGCCGTTTCACTTCGGTCATCTCATCACCATCAAGCTCTCCGCCGACAACTACATCTTCTGGCGTGCGCAGGTTCTCCCGCTCTTGGGGAGTCACTACCTGCTAGGCTATGTCGACGGATCGCTTCCCTGCCCACCCGCGCTGGTAGACAGCGTGCACGGTCCGGTCTACAATCCGGCCCATCGCGTCTGGACGGGGCAGGACCAGGCGAACCTCTCCTCCATCCAGGGGTCGCTCTCGCCGGCAGTTGCCGGCCTTGTTGTCTTCGCGAAGACGTCTCATGAGGCCTGGACCATCCTTGAGCGCACCTTTGCAGCGCAGTCCCAGGCTCGTGTCTCTGCACTCCGTCGTCAGCTTGGAGAGTGTCAGAAGCTTGACTCCACTGCCACTGAGTTCTACAACAAGGTCAAGGGCCTCGCCGACACATTGGCCTCCATTGGACAGCCCCTCACCGACTCCGAGTTCAACTCGTTTATTGTCAATGGTCTTGATGAGGAGTATGATGCCTTAGTCGAGATCATCAACGAGCGGGGCAACTCGACACCCATGCTGGCACACGAGGTTTTCTCTCGGCTCCTTCTCACTGAGCAACGGGTCGAGACTCGCCGCACCAGGGGCACTGGCTCCCTCTCGGCCAACGCCGCCACCAAGGGTGGCCGCTCTTCTTCATCACCCCGGTCTCCCTTGGGGCTGCCACCGTCGCCCGCCTCGGCCCCCCCACCTACTGCGACCTTACCGGGGGCTGGCGGTCCACGTGTGTGTCAGCTTTGTGGCCGCGATGGGCACTGGGCCTCCAAGTGTCATAAGCGCTTCCAGCGAAGCTTCCTTGGTCTTGTCAATGACGGCAAAGATACACGCAACAATGCCCGTCAGGTCGCCATGGCTGATCGTCCCGCGCCGCAGAAGCAACAGGGACACACTCAGTCCTACTCCGTCGATCCACACTGGTACATGGACTCTGGGGCGACAGAGCATCTAACCAGCGAGATGGGGAAGCTTCACACTCGTGAACCCTATCATGGCTCCGACAAGATCCACACCGCCAATGGAGCAGGTATGCACATCTCTCATATTGGTCAAGCATCTCTTCTCACTAGACATGCCAATAGGAGTCTTCAGCTTCGCAATGTTCTTCGAGTTCCATCTGTGACCCGTAATCTTCTTTCAGTTCCTAAACTCACACGTGATAATAATGTGCTTTGTGAATTTCACCCTTTTGATCTTTTTATTAAGGATCGGGGCACGAGGGACATTCTTCTTAGTGGGCGGTTGTGCCAGGGCCTCTACCGTCTGGAGCATCCTAGTGTCGCTCGTGTTTTCAGTGGAGTTCGGGTCTCTCCGTCACAGTGGCATGCTCGTCTTGGTCACCCGGCCACA
This sequence comes from Triticum dicoccoides, assembly GCF_002162155.2. NCBI lineage: Eukaryota > Viridiplantae > Streptophyta > Magnoliopsida > Poales > Poaceae > Triticum > Triticum dicoccoides. The sequence goes on from NC_041387.1 coordinate 18,129,556, forward strand.
CCTATTGTCCGTCATATTTTGCGTCGTCATGAGCTTCCTAGTTTGTCTAGTCATAAAGATGTAGCAGTGTGTGATGCTTGTCAGCAGGGGAAGAGTCATCAACTTCCTTTTTCGGAGTCCAGTCGTGAGGTGAAACATCCTTTAGAACTTGTGTTTTCAGATGTATGGGGTCCTGCTCAGACTTCTGTCAGTGGTCATAATTACTATATCAGTTTCGTTGATGCTTATAGTCGCTTTACCTGGCTTTACCTTATTAAACGCAAATCTGATGTGTTTGATATTTTTGTTCAGTTTCAAAAACATGTTAAACGTCTTCTCAAGCACAAAATTGTTCATGTCCAGTCAGACTGGGGGGGGCGAGTATCGCAACCTCAACTCTTTCTTTCAGTCGCTTGGGATAGCTCATCGTTTAGCATGTCCACATACACATCAGCAGAATGGTTCAGTCGAACGTAAGCATCGTCATATTGTTGAAGCTGGTCTTACTCTTTTGGCCCATGCATTTGTTCCGTTTCGGTTTTGGAGTGATGCTTTCACCACTGCATGCTTTCTCATCAACCGTACTCCTACTCGTGTTTTAAACATGAAGACTCCCATTGAGGTTCTCCTTAATGAACAACGTGATTATACCTTTCTCAAGGTATTTGGGTGTGCTTGCTGGCCGCATCTTCGTCCATATAACAAGCGCAAGCTTGAGTTTCGTTCTAAGAAGTGTGTTTTTCTTGGCTATAGCTCTCTTCATAAAGGTTACAAATGTCTTCATGTTCCCACTAATCGTGTCTATATATCTCGGGACGTCGTGTTTGATGAGCATGTTTTTCCCTTTGCCAACCTTCCTGTGTCCACTGTCGAACCACCATCCCTGCATTCATCCTCTGTTGCTTCTGACCAATTTGATGATGTTGCATACTCTCCTTTGCTGTTACCTAACCATGGTGCAGGAACCGGACGTGGAGCTCGTTTGGAGCTGTTGGAGGATTCACCATCATCATCGTCGTCTTCTGGTGGGCACGTCGATCGCCCTATGTTGCATGACATCGATTCGCGTGCCCATGCATGGTCACCCGACGAGCCCGTCGCGCCGAGCATCTCCACTGCTCGGTCCATTTTGCCAGCGGCCGCCGAGTCGCCCGTGGCTCGGCCCGTCACGCCGTCTTCGCCCGCGGCTCGGCCCGTCACGCCGTCTTCGCCCGCGGCTCGGGTCCTCACGTCACCTTCATCAGCGGATCGGCCCGCGACACCGGCCGCGCCACGGCCCACTATGCCGAGCTCGCCATCGGCCCGGTCTGTGATGCCGGAGTCGCCAGCTGCTTCGTCTGCTCTGCCGGTTTTGCCGGTGGGTCGGCCTTCTTCGCCAACCGAGTCCGAGGCTACCGTGACTGGCTCCTCGTCACCGGCTGACTCGTCAACGTCGCCGTCCTCCAGCCCGTTGCAGGCTGCTCCGTCGACCTCGGTGGTTCCTGTGTCCCGACCACATACACGCAGTCGCAGTGGCATTTTCAAACCTAAGGAACGTAAGGATGGTACGGTTGCTTGGTTGGCTGCTTGTTTGGCTGCTGCTGTTGCGGATCCATCTTCTAAGCCTCGCTCATATCAGGCTGCCCTGCACATTCCACATTGGCGAGAGGCTATGGAGCAGGAGTTTCATGCTCTTCTTCGTAACAAGACATGGACTCTCGTTCCTCCACCACCACGGGTAAATGTTATTGACTCAAAATGGGTATTCAAAGTGAAGAAGCATTCGTATGGATCTATTGAGCGTTACAAAGCGCGACTTGTTGCTCGCGGTTTTCGGCAGCGGCATGGTCTTGACTATGAGGACACCTTCAGTCCTGTCGTCAAGCCTACCACTATTCGGCTTCTTCTCTCCATTGCTGTTTCTCGTGGTTGGTCACTTCGTCAACTTGATGTGCAGAATGCTTTTCTACATGGATTTTTGGAGGAAGAGGTTTATATGAAACAGCCGCCTGGTTTCTCTGATCCTGATCGTCCTGACTATATCTGTCATCTTTCCAAAGCACTATATGGTTTGAAGCAAGCTCCTCGTGCCTGGCATGCCCGCCTTGCCTCTGCCCTTCGTGCTCATGGGTTTGTGCCGTCTACTGCTGACACTTCGTTATTTCTTCTACAGAAGCCAGAAGTCACTATGTATCTTTTGGTATATGTCGATGATATTATCCTTGTCAGCTCTTCTCAGTATGCTGCTGATGCTCTTGTCTGCTCTCTTGGTGCTGATTTTGCGGTCAAAGATCTTGGGAAGCTTCACTACTTTCTTGGAGTTGAGGTCACTTCTCGTGCTACTAGTCTTGTCCTTACGCAGAAGAAGTACTCCTTGGAGTTGTTACAGAGAGCTGGCATGCTGAAGTGCAAACCGACCACCACACCCATGTCGTCTACCGACAAGATAACAGCTGTTGATGGTGAGCTTTTGTCTCCTGCGGATGCCACAGAGTACAGGAGCATTGTTGGTGGACTTCAGTACTTGACGATCACGAGACCAGATATCTCTTATGCTGTTAACAGGGTTTGTCAGTATCTTCAGACTCCCAGAGATACTCATTGGGCTGCTGTTAAACGCATTCTTCGTTATGTTCAGTTCACCCTGACATTTGGTATGCATATTCGTCCGACTTCCTCTCGGGTCCTTTCGGCCTTCTCTGATGCAGATTGGGCTGGTAGCCCAGATGACAGGCGATCCACGGGGGGTTATGCAGTATTCTTTGGCTCTAATTTGATCGCCTGGAGTGCTCGGAAACAGGCTACTGTGTCACGTAGCAGTACTGAAGCTGAGTACAAGGCTGTGGCTAATGCTACTGCAGAGATTATTTGGGTGCAGTCTTTGCTTCAGGAGTTGGGTTTGTCTCAACCACAGCCTCCTATTCTTTGGTGTGATAACATCGGTGCTACATACCTTTCTGCAAATCCAGTATTTCATGCCCGAATGAAACACATTGAAGTTGACTATCACTTTGTACGGGAACGTGTATCACAGAAGCAACTCCAGATCAAGTTTATCTCATCTAAGGATCAACTTGCAGACATCTTCACTAAGCCTTTACCGCTGCCACAGTTTGAGGCTTGTAGGCGCAATCTTACCCTTCTCAGTTCTTTAGAAAGTGGCTAAGATTGAGGGAGGGTGTTAGACTATGTATAGCTTCTGTACCTATGTACGTATATGGTACATATTGTAACACAACCATTATATATAATGAGATAAGCCACCCCTAGAGGGTTGTGCTGGTTCCCCAAAACTTATTGTCTTACACGGTCGCCTTGGCTTTGATTCCGCCTCGCCGCGGGCATTCTTCAGCCGCGGCCGCATCAAGTTACCGATGGTGTTGAGTTCGTTTGGCTATTAAGCCGCCCGCATCCACTGCTTACGTTCACCGCCGCGCCGGGAGTCACTTCACTTTCGCCGGCGTGCTAACCACTTCCGGGCAGACCCCTACGGCCGTGACCCTGTGCTGCCGCGCGTGAAGTCGCCCCTGTAGTTGTGCGGCCCGCCTCTTCAGCCGCCGTCCAGTTCTCCTTGCCGCCGCGGTGAGCTGTTGCTCGAGAACCGCTCCTACCTCACTCTGCCATGGCCCGCCATTGGCCTCAGTTGCTCGTTTCCGCAGAGTAGCCATGAGCCGCCGTATCTTCTCTCGCCCCCCGCAGAGAGCCGCCCTGCGCCTCTGGCCTCCATCCATTGAGCCGCCGCGGGTCGACCGTCCGAGCTGCAGCTGCTGCCGCCGGCTCACCTCTGCGTTGAGTCGCGCCTCGCCGTTGAGCCGCCTGCGTCAACCGCCAACGGTCGCCTGCGCTGCTTCCGCGGCCTCGCCAAGTTGCCGCTGCTGTCATGGCCTTCACCCTGAGCCGCCAGTGCGCCTCCGTGGCGTCATGCCGCCTCATCCGCGGACGCGCCAATCCGCCGTCGCTTCTCGCGGCCCCGCCTCGGTCGCAGCAAGCTGCACCGGCCTCGCGCACTCCTCCGACGTGGTGTCGGTGAGCCGCCATCGCCTCTGAGGGGCCCCTGCGGCCATCGTCAACTCGCGCACCTGCTGAGCCGCCCTGGCCTCTGCTCCAAGCCGCAGCCTCGAGTCACCGCCGACCGTTTTGAACCGGCCACGCCTCCACCTAACAACGCGAGTTCGCGGTGCGCCAAGCCGCCGTGCATGATTCTGAGCCGCCGTGTCCTCAACTCACCTTCAAGATGGTACACAGCAAGAAGAAGTCATAGCCGGACGAGCCGCGTTGTCTGCGAGTGTTCCAAATTCTTTCTTAAGTTCAGCAGCTCCTCTTGCGAAGAAAAAGCTGCCTTCAGATGGATATCTAAGGTTGAAGCAGATCTGATGTTATAAGTTAAACGGCGAAAAGGATTGAAAGAAATCTACGCAACCGTGTGTATGCATCACGGTATGATGGATGATGGGCATGCACCTCCAAGCTTGATGGATGATGGGCACTGTTTGGACGTGGAGTCACAGTTCAACAATTTGAAATTTTCCCCGGATCAGTACGCCCAGTGAAAAATGATCCGGTGAAGACCGCACCAAACGTCCGCTCCTTACTAAGCCGTAACCTTGGTATTTAAGCCGTGAGTCGGCCACACCTCTGCTACTACAGTCAACAGCTGCGGCCCGCGACCGCTGCTTCTACGACCCTCCTCCGGGCTGCCCCGTGCATCACGGCTTTGTCGCCTAAACCGCCGTGGCTTGCCTGAGCCGCCTCCTCTGCTTCGACCCGCCACTGCCGTGCGTTGCTGCCGCGCTATCGAGCCGCCGGCTTTTTCACTCCCTGAGCCGTCGTCCTGCTTCACCTCCGAGCCGCCGTGGGATCTCGCCCCGCCGCGGGCCTTCGCACCAGCAGCTGCGTCGGACCGCCCAGTCGCCGGCTCCGTACCGCCTGTTCTGCCGCCACTGTGGCTTCGCCCGGCCTTCTGAGCCGCCCAATCGCCAGCTCCGACCCACCTTGAGCGTGGCTGCGTTGTTGCTGCTGTGGCATGCCGTATAAGCTGCCGGTTGCGGCTGTTGCTCCCCTACGAGTCGCTCCCGCCTTGTCGCCGCACAGCTGCGCCTGAGCCGCCCGCGGCACACTTCCACCCTCGCGGCTGCGCTAAGCCGCCTCGCGCCGGTGACTCCGTTGCCCCGGGCACCCGCTCCCCTACAATTTTTGACCCGCGGTTCCATCGCTTTTCCAGCAATCCGCTGAGACGCCTCTATTGAGCCGCCCCGTGTGACTCCGCCGCAGAGCCGCCGAGCACTACCTCCGCATCACGCAGACATTAAAATTGCCTCTGCGGCCGACGGGCCGGGAGACAACGGCGGGGGGTATATGATCAAGGATTTGACAACAAGGGAGGTCACCGTCGCCGAGGGGCTCGCATCACCCGCTCCACATCTGTGCCAGCGGCCCGCGAGCCGGCCCTTGCGGCGGCCTCGCTCGCCAGATGCCCGCCTTCGCCATCGCCGGGTGGCCTCCCCTCCGCCTGAGCCGCCCCGTTGAGCCCCCTGCGCCGTGAGCCGCCACGGCCTCGCGTTTGTTTTTGTCGCAGTTTCCTGAAATCGCTGCGCCGGCTCTCTCCGTTGCTGCGCCCCCATAGTGTGTTGCCTTAGGGCATCTCCAGCCGTTCGGCCCCCCAGGACGCGTATATAGAGCGGCCTGGGGGCGTGACAGCGCAAGTTCGGCCCTTGGGGGCGACCTAGCGCTCAGTCACGCCCCCACGCGCCGGCCCCAGGCGTAGGAATTTTAAACTTGGTCGTTTCCCGCTCACAAAAGACGCTGCAATCCGGCGATCGGACGTAGTCTGGGCGTTTACAAAAAGCAGAGTTCGCGTGCACAATGTTTCATCACTCGGCGGGGTCGGCTCCAGGCGTTGTCGGTGTCGGGGCTACTTCCGTGCTGGGCTGTGTCTCCGCGGCTTCGGCACTGCTGGGCGACGTAGAGGCGTCGTCTGGGCTTGGCGTCCGGGTGGTCGTCGGTGTCGTCGGCGTCGTCGGTGTAGGCGTTGCCGCCGGCAGCTCGTTCAGGATGAGGCCGCGCTGCACCAGGTACCACGCCTTGAGCTTCTCGTCGGTGCTCTGGAGCATGTCCGCCCCGCTCATCAGAAAAGCCATGTCGGTGTTCCTCTTCTTCGCGGCGACGTTCGTCCGGAGCAGGTCGAGTTTGATGGCGTTGTTCTTCATCAGCGACGACCACCGCGCCTCGGTCTTCTCTTCGCGCAGGACGGCCCGGGCCTTCGCGTCGGCGAGGCAATGCTCGATGGACTCCTATACTCACGCGGTTGCCGCGTCGGCGTTTTTCCCCTTCTTCGCCAACTTGTTGCCGTCAGGCCGCCCCTCTGACGCGCCCGGAGTCGGCGCGTCCGGCTTGTACGTCTCCTTGGCCTTGTCCAGGGCACGCCGGACTTCCGCCCACTTCTCGCATTTGTCAATGCGCTTGTAGACGTGGAGGTGCTTGAAGTCGGCGTCTTGGTTGTCGCCCCGATACATGGCGAACATACGCAGCAGCTGCGTGGAGAGACGAACAGTTCACGGGCGGCGGGCGTAGGAGGACGAAGATATGCGGGCGAACGGCGGGCGTACCCGATCCTCAACGCTGGCGCCGCTCTCCGGGCGCGCCGCGACCTCCTCGACGATTCCATGCCATTTGTTGGATGCCAACTGGATACGCCCCCAATGGTTCGCCATCGCCTTCGCGCCGCGCTGCATGTAGACGCCTTTGAAGTAGGGGTCGACGAGCTTCCGCTCGTCGAACTCGGCCTTGATGTGGTCCCAGTACGTCTCCAAGCTCTGATTCATGCCGGTGGTCGGGTCGAGGCAGACGACTTTCCATGCTTCGGCGAGGCATTCCTCCTTCTTGGACGTCCACTTGATACGCGGTTCGCCCGGCCTAGCCGCCCGCCGTTTCTTCTTCTGGCGCCCCTTCGCCGGAACAGGAGCCGGCTCCTCCTCCTCCTCGTCCTCCTCCTCCTCCTCCTCCTCCTCGGGTTCCTGCCCGTCGTCTCCGTAGACGTAGCCGAGCTCGGCCTCCATGTCGCCGCTGAGATCCACTACCTCGTCCTGGGTGGCGAATCCGGGAGACGAGGCGGCCGCGGTCGATCCTGTCGCGATGATGTCGTCCATGTCGGCTCCCGTGTCGTCGGCGTCGCCGAGATGCGAGAAGGGTAGCGGACCGCGGTAGAGATGGGGCGTCGGGGTGGACGCGTAGGCGGCAGGCGACGAGTAGGTGTATGGAGGGTACTGGATGCCGACGAAGGCGGGCGAGGGCGTGCGCGCGCCGGGGTGACCATGAGGGAAGGTCACGTTTGGGTTGAACCTGTTGGAGAACGTTGCAGAAAACAAAAAATTTCCTACTCGTTTCACCAAGATCATCTAGGAGTTCATCTAGCAACGAGTGATTAGATGCATCTACATACCTTTGTAGATCGCGCACGGAAGCGTTCAAAAGAACGGTGATGATGTAGTCGTACTCGACGTGATCCAAATCACCGATGACCAGCGCCGAACAGACGGCACCTCCGCGTTCAACACACGTACGGGACGGGAGACGTCTCCTCCTTCTTGATCCAGCAAGGGGGAAGGAGAGGTTGATGAAGATCCAGCAGCACGACGGCGTGGTGGTGGATGCAGGGCGTCACAGCAGCAGGGCTTCACCGAGACTACGAGGGAGAGACGTAACGGGGGGAGATGGACGCGCGAGGGGCTGGTCTGAAATACCTCCTCTCCCCCCACTATATATAGGGGTGCCAGGGGGGCGCCGGCCCTAGTAGATGAGATCTACTAGGGGGGCGGCGGCCAAGGGGAGGTTTCCCTCCCCCCAAGGCACCTAGGGGTGCCTTCCACCACTAGGACTCCTCCTTGGTGGAAACCCTAGGCGCATGGGCCTATAGGGGCTGGTGCCCTTGGCCCATCTAGGCCAAGGCACACCCCCTACAGCCCATGTGCCCCCCCGGGACAGGTGGCCCCACCCGGTGGACCCCCGGGACCCTTCCGGTGGTCCCGGTACAATACCGATAACCCCAAAACTTGTCCCGATGCCCGAAATAGCACTTCCTATATATAATTCTTTACCTCCGGACCATTCCGGAACTCCTCGTGACGTCCGGGATCTCATCCGGGACTCCGAACAACATTCGGGTTTCTGCATATACATATCTTCATAACCCTAGCGTCACCGAACCTTAAGTGTGTAGACCCTACAGGTTCGGGAGACAAGCAGACATGACCGAGACGACTCTCCGGTCAATAACCAACAGCGGGATCTGGATACCCATGTTGGCTCCCACATGCTCCACGATGATCTCATCGGATGAACCACGATGTCAAGGATTCAATCAATCCCGTACGCTATTCCCTTTGTCTATCGATATGTTACTTGCCCGAGATTCGATCGTCGGTATCCCAATACCGCGTTCAATCTCGTTACCGGCAAGTCACTTTACTCGTACCATAATGCATGATCCCGTGACCAGACACTTGGTCAATCTGAGCTCATTATGATGATGCATTACCGAGTGGGCCCAGTGATATCTCTCCGTCATACGGAATGACAAATCCCAGTCTTGATCCATGTCACCCAACAGACACTTTCGGAGATACCCGTAGTCTACCTTTATAGTCTCCCAGTTACGTTGTGACGTTTGGCATACCCAAAGCACTCCTATGGTATCCGGGAGTTACACGATCTCATGGTCTAAGGAAAAGATACTTTGACATTGGAAAACTCTAGCAAACAAACTATACGATCTTGTGCTATGTTTAGGATTGGGTCTTGTCCATCACATCATTCTCCCAATGATGTGATCTCGTTATCAATGACATCCAGTGTCCATAGTCAGGAAACCATGACTATCTGTTGATCAACGAGCTAGTCAACTAGAGGCTCACTAGGGACATGTTGGTGTCTGTTATTCACACATGTATTACGATTTTCGGATAACACAATTATAGCATGAATAAAGACAATTATCATGAACAAGGAAATATAATAATAATGCTTTTATTATTGCCTCTAGGGCATATTTCCAACAGTCTCCCACTTGCACTAGAGTCAATAATCTAGTTACATTGTGATGAATCGAACACCCATGGAATTCTGGTGTTGATCATGTTTTGCTCTAGGGAGAGGTTTAGTCAACGGATCTGCTATATTCAGGTCCGTATGTACTTTACAAATCTCTATGTCTCCATCTTGAACATTCTCATGAATGGAGTTGAAGCGACGCTTGATGTGCCTTGTCTTCTTGTGAAACCTGGGCTCCTTGGCAAGTGCAATAGCTCCAGTGTTGTCACAGAAGAGCTTGATCGGCCCCGACGCATTGGGTATGACTCCTAGGTCGGTGATGAACTCCTTCACCCATATTGCTTCCTGTGCTGCCTCCGAGGCTGCCATGTACTCCGCTTCACATGTAGATCCCGCCACGACGCTTTGCTTGCAACTGCACCAGCTTACTGCCCCACCATTCAAAATATACACGTATCCAGTTTGTGACTTAGAGTCATCCAGATCTGTGTCGAAGCTAGCGTCGACGTAACCCTTTACGACGAGCTCTTCGTCACCTCCATAAACGAGAAACATTTCCTTAGTCCTTTTCAGGTACTTCAGGATATTCTTGACCGCTGTCCAGTGTTCCTTGCCGGGATTACTTTGGTACCTTCCTACCAAACTGACGGCAAGGTTAACATCAGGTCTGGTACACAGCATGGCATATATAATAGAACCTATGGCTGAGGCATAGGGGATGACGCTCATCTCTTCTATATCTTCTGCCGTGGTCGGACATTGAGCTGAGCTCAATTTCATACCTTGTAACACAGGCAAGAACCCCTTCTTGGATTGATCCATATTGAACTTCTTCAATATCTTATCAAGGTATGTGCTTTGTGAAAGACCTATGAGGCGTCTCGATCTATCTCTATAGATTTTGATGCCTAATATATAAGCAGCTTCTCCAAGGTCCTTCATTGAAAAACTTTTATTCAAGTAGGCCTTGATGCTGTCCAAGAGTTCTATATCATTTCCCATCAAAAGTATGTCATCTACATATAATATGAGAAATACTACAGAGCTCCCACTCACTTTCTTGTAAACGCAGGCTTCTCCATAAGTCTGTGTAAACCCAAACGCTTTGATCATCTCATCAAAGCGAATGTTCCAACTCCGAGATGCTTGCACCAGCCCATAAATCGAGCGTTGGAGCTTGCACACTTTGTCAGCATTCTCAGGATCGACAAAACCTTCCGGCTGCATCATATACAATTCTTCCTTAAGGAAACCATTAAGGAATGCCGTTTTGACGTCCATTTGCCATATTTCGTAATCATAGAATGCGGCAATTGCTAACATGATTCGGACGGACTTCAGCTTCGCTACCGGTGAGAAAGTCTCATCGTGGTCAACCCCTTGAACTTGTCGATAACCCTTAGCGACAAGCCGAGCTTTATAGATGGTCACATTACCATCCGCGTCTGTCTTCCTCTTAAAGATCCATTTATTTTCTATGGCTCGCCGCTCAACGGGCAAGTCAGTCAAAGTCCATACTTTGTTTTCATACATGGATCCTATCTCGGATTTCATGGCTTCTAGCCATTTGTCGGAATCCGGGCCCGCCATCGCTTCTTCATAGTTCGAAGGTTCACCGTTGTCTAACAGCATGATTTCCAAGACAGGGTTGCCATACCACTCTGGTGCGGAACGTGTCCTTGTGGACCTTCGAATTTCAGTAGGGGCTTGATCAGAAGTATCTTGATCATTGTCATTAACTTCCTCTCTAGTCGGTGCAGGCACCTCAGGAACATTTTCTTGAGTTGCGCCATTTTCCGGTTCAAGAGGTAATACTTCATCAAGCTCTACTTTCCTCCCACTTACTTCTTTCGAGAGAAACTCTTTCTCCAGAAAGGACCCATTCTTGGCAACAAAGATCTTGCCTTCGGATCTGAGGTAGAAGGTGTACCCAATAGTTTCTTTTGGGTATCCTATGAAGACGCATTTTTCCGACTTGGGTTCAAGCTTTTCAGGTTGAAGTTTCTTGACATAAGCATCGCATCCCCAAACTTTTAGAAACGACAGCTTAGGTTTCTTCCCAAACCATAATTCATACGGTGTCGTCTCAACGGATTTCGATGGAGCCCTATTTAAAGTGAATGCGGCAGTCTCTAAAGCATAGCCCCAAAAGGATAGCGGTAAATCGGTAAGAGACATCATAGATCGCACCATATCTAATAGAGTGCGATTACGACGTTCAGACACACCATTACGCTGAGGTGTTCCAGGCGGCGTGAGTTGTGAAACTATTCCACATTTTCTTAAGTGTGTGCCAAACTCGTGACTCAAGTATTCTCCTCCACGATCTGATCGTAGAAACTTGATTTTCCTGTCACGTTGATTTTCAACCTCACTCTGAAATTCCTTGAACTTTTCAAAGGTTTCAGACTTGTGTTTCATTAAGTAGATATACCCATACCTACTTAAATCATCAGTGAGGGCGAGAACATAACGATAGCCACCGCGAGCCTCAACACTCATTGGACCGCACACATCAGTATGTATGATTTCCAATAAGTCGGTTGCTCGCTCCATTGTTCCTGAGAACGGAGTCTTGGTCATTTTACCCATAAGGCATGGTTCGCATGTGTCAAATGATTCATAATCAAGAGACTCTAAAAGTCCATCAGCATGGAGCTTCTTCATGCGTTTGACACCTATGTGACCAAGGCGGCAGTGCCACAGGTATGTGGGACTATCATTATCAACCTTACTTCTTTTGGTACTCACATTATGAACATGTGTAGCATCACGTTCGAGATTCATAAAGAATAAACCATTCACCATAGGAGCATGACCATAAAACATATCTCTCATAAAAATGGAACAACCATTATTCTCAGATTTAAAAGAGTAGCCATCTCAAATTAAACGAGATCCCGATACAATGTTCATGCTCAAAGCTGGCACTAAATAACAATTATTAAGGTTTAAAACTAATCCCGAAGGGAGATGCAGAGGTAGCGTGCCGATGGCGACCACATTGACCTTGGAACCATTCCCGATGCGCATCGTTACCTCGTCCTTTGCCAGTTTCCGCTTATTCCGCAGCCCCTGCTTTGAGTTACAAATGTGAGCAACTGCACCGGTATCAAATACCCAGGAGCTACTACGTGCACTAGTAAGGTACACATCAATTACATGTATATCACATATACCTTTTGTTTTGCCGGCCTTCTTATCCGCTAAGTACTTAGGGCAGTTCCGCTTCCAGTGACCGCTTCCCTTGCAATAAAAGCACTCAGTCTCGGGCTTGGGTCCATTCTTTGGCTTCTTCCCGGCAGCTTGCTTGCCGGGCGCGGCAACCTCCTTGCCGTCCTTCTTGAAGTTCTTTTTACCCTTGCCTTTCTTGAACTTAGTGGTTTTATTGACCATCAACACTTGATGTTCCTTCCTGACTTCTACCTCTGCTGATTTCAGCATAGCAAATACTTCAAGAATGGTCTTTTCCATCCCCTGCATATTGAAGTTCATCACAAAGCTCTTGTAGCTTGGTGGAAGCGACTGGAGGATTCTGTCAATGACAGCATCATCCAGGAGATTAACTCCCAGCTGAGTCAAGCGGTTATGCAACCCAGACATAGTGAGTATGTGCTCACTGACAGAACTGTTTTCCTCCATCTTACAGCTGAAGAATTTGTCGGAGACTTCATATCTCTCGACCCGGGCATGAGCTTGGAAAACCATTTTCAGCTCTTCGAACATCTCATATGCTCCATGTCTCTCAAAACGCTTTTGGAGCCCCGGCTCTAGGCTGTAAAGCATGCCACACTGAACGAGGGAGTAGTCATCGGAACATGCCTGCGAAGCATTCATAACATCTTGTTCTGCAGGGAGAACGGGTGCGTCACCAAGCGGTGCTTGTAGGACATAATCTTTCTTGGCAGCTATGAGGATGATCCTCAGGTTCCGGACCCAGTCCGTATAGTTGCTGCCATCGTCTTTCAGCTTGGTTTTCTCTAGGAACGCGTTGAAGTTGAGGACTACGTTGGCCATTTAATCTACAAGACATATTGTAAAATATTTAGACTAAGTTCATGATAATTAAGTTCAACTAATCAAATTATTAATGAACTCCCACTTAGATTAGACATCCCTCCAGTCATCTAAGTATTACATGATCCGAGTTTAACTAGACCGTGTCCGATCATCATGTGAGACGGACTAGTCAACGTCGGTGAACATCTTCATGTTGATCGTATCTTCTATACGACTCATGCTCGACCTTTCGGTCTTCTGTGTTCCGAGGCCATGTCTGTACATGCTAGGCTCGTCAAGTTAACCTAAGTGTTTGCATGTGTAAATCTGTCTTACACCCGTTGTATGTGAACGTCTGAATAAAACACCCGATCATCACGTGGTGTTTTGAAACAGCGAACTGTCGCAACGGTGCACAGTTAGGGGGAACACTTCTTGAATTTATTGTGAGGGATCATCTTATTTACTACCGTCGTTCTAAGTAAACAAGATGCAAAACATGATAAACATCACATGCAATCAAATAATAAACGTGACATGATATGGCCAATATCACATAGCTCCTTTGATCTCCATCTTGGGGCTCCATGATCATCTTGTCACCGGCTTGACACCATGATCTCCATCATCGTGTCTCCATGAAGTTGCTCGCCAACTATTACTTCTACTACTATGGCTAACGCGTTTAGCAATAAAGTAAAGTAATTTACATGGCGTTTCTCGATGACACGCAGGTCATAAAAAGAATAAAGACAACTCCTATGGCTCCTGCCGGTTGTCATACTCATCGACATGCAAGTCGTGAATCCTATTACAATAGCATGAACATCTCATACATCACATATAGATCATTCATCATTCATCACAACTTTGGCCATATCATATCACAAACCACTTGCTGCAAAAACAAGTTAGACGTCCTCTAATTGTTGTTGCAAGTTTTACGTGGCTGAATTAGGGTTCTAGCAAGAACGTTTTCTTACCTACGTTAAAGCCACAACGTGATTTGTCAACTTCTATTTACCCTTCATAAGGACCATGTTCATCGATTCCGCTCCAACTAAAGTGAGAGAGACAGACACCCGCCAGCCACCTTATGCAACTAGTGCATGTTAGTCGGTGGAACCGGTCTCACGTAAGCGTACGTGTAAGGTTGGTCCGGGCCGCTTCATCCCACAATACCGCTGAAGCAAGAAAGGACTAGTAACGGCAAGAAAGTTGACAAATCTACGCCCACAACAAATTGTGTTCTACTCGCGCAAGAAGAACTACGCATAGACCTAGCTCTGATACCACTGATGGGGAACGTTGCAGAAAACAAAAATTTTCCTACTCGTTTCACCAAGATCATCTAGGAGTTCATCTAGCAACGAGTGATTAGATGCATCTACATACCTTTGTAGATCGCGCACGGAAGCGTTCAAAAGAACGGTGATGATGTAGTCGTACTCGACGTGATCCAAATCACCGATGACCAGCGCCGAACGGACGGCACCTCCGCGTTCAACACACATACGGGACGGGAGACGTCTCCTCATTCTTGATCCAGCAAGGGGGAAGGAGAGGTTGATGAAGATCCAGCAGCACGACGGCGTGGTGGTGGATGCAGGGCGTCACAGCAGCAGGGCTTCGCCGAGACTACGAGGGAGAGACGTAACGGGGGGAGATGGAGGCGCCAGGGGCTGGTCTGAAATCCCTCCTCTCCCCCCACTATATATAGGGGTGCCAGGGGGGGCGCCGGCCCTAGTAGATGAGATCTACTAGGGGGGCGGCGGCCAAGGGGAGGTTTCCCTCCCCCCAAGGCACCTAGGGGTGCCTTCCACCACTAGGACTCCTCCTTGGTGGAAACCCTAGGCGCATGGGCCTATAGGGGCTGGTGCCCTTGGCCCATCTAGGCCAAGGAGCACCCCCTACAGCCCATGTGGCCCCCCGGGACAGGTGGCCCCACCCGGTGGACCCCCGGGACCCTTCCGGTGGTCCCGGTACAATACCGATAACCCCGAAACTTGTCCCGATGCCCGAAATAGCACTTCATATATATAATTCTTTACCTCCGGACCATTCCGGAACTCCTCGTGACGTCCGGGATCTCATCCGGGACTCCGAACAACATTCGGGTTTCTGCATATACATATCTTCATAACCCTAGCGTCACCGAACCTTAAGTGTGTAGACCCTACGGGTTCGGGAGACAAGCAGACATGACCGAGACGACTCTCCGGTCAATAACCAACAGCGGGATCTGGATACCCATGTTGGCTCCCACATGCTCCACGATGATCTCATCGGATGAACCACGATGTCGAGGATTCAATCAATCCCGTACGCTATTCCCTTTGTCTATCGATATGTTACTTGCCCGAGATTCGATCGTCGGTATCCCAATACCTCGTTCAATCTCGTTACCGGCAAGTCACTTTACTCGTACCGTAATGCATGATCCCGTGACCAGACACTTGGTCACTCTGAGCTCATTATGATGATGCATTACCGAGTGGGCCCAGTGATACCTCTCCGTCATACGGAGTGACAAATCCCAGTCTTGAAACAGACACTTTCGGAGATACCCGTAGTCTACCTTTATAGTCACCCAGTTACGTTGTGACGTTTGGCATACCCAAAGCAGTCCTACGGTATCCGGGAGTTACACGATCTCATGGTCTAAGGAAAAGATACTTTGACATTGGAAAACTCTAGCAAACAAACTATACGATCTTGTGCTATGTTTAGGATTGGGTCTTGTCCATCACATCATTCTCCCAATGATGTGATCTCGTTATCAATGACATCCAGTGTCCATAGTCAGGAAACCATGACTATCTGTTGATCAACGAGCTAGTCAACTAGAGGCTCACTAGGGACATGTTGGTGTCTGTTATTCACACATGTATTACGATTTCCGGATAACACAATTATAGCATGAATAAAGACAATTATCATGAACAAGGAAATATAATAATAATGCTTTTATTATTGCCTCTAGGGCATATTTCCAACAGAACCCACCGTGCACGTCGCCGTCGGCGTAGCCGGGCGACGATGAGCCCCACGGAGATCCGGCGCCTTGCTACCCCCAGGGCGCGTACTGGGCGTGGCTGACGACGGGTGGATTCATCCCCGCCTGGTCGGCCGACGAGGAAGCCGCCGCGCGCGCCGCGTTGTCGCGGGCCTTCTTGGCTATGGCCCTGTTCCGCCTGTCGGCGGTGACTGCTTCTCGCCGCTGCACTTCCACCCTCCACTCGGTGTTTGACATGCCCGGTGGCTTCGACGGCGGCGCTCTCGGCTTCCGCGGCTTCGGTTGGACCACGGTGCCAGTCGCGGTTGCCTCCGCGCGCGGCATGGCATACTTCTTCGGCGGCATGGCGACGACTGGAAGGCGAGTGGAGGGTGGCTTGGCGGGAGAAAGGGGGAGAATGGCGGGAGGAGGGCGAGTGAGCAGGAGAAAAGCGTCAAGGAACGGCGGGAATAGTCCCTCGGGTCGCCGCCAGGGCGGACCCACGCTCCTTTTTCATTTGCGCCGGCTCCCCAAGCGCCCCCCAGGGCGCCGGGTTCGGCCTGGGTCCGCCGGCGCCAGTTTCGGCCCGAGCCGGTGAAAAACGGGCTTCTGGGGGCGCGACTGGGGCCTTTTTTTGGCGCCGGCGCGGCAAAATCGCCTGGGGAGGGCCTGTTGGGGGCGCGGCTGGAGATGCCCTTACTCCTGTCAGAGAGAAGAAAGAGATAAGAGGAGATTGGATTGGATGAAAAGTCAAAGTGGACAAAGTGCTGAAGAAAAAAATTGCAGAGGGGTAACGTGGTTCGGTCAACACGACCTGTAGGCTGTAGCATCCGTTTCGAGCCGCCGAGCTCCAGCTCTGCTGCGGTTGCGCTTCAAGCCGCTGCCTTCGCCGTCGCCGCTGCGACCTCGCGTGGAGGTGGAGCCACCCCCGCTCAGCCTTATTCCGAGCCGTCTTTGCCTTAATATTTGCGGTCTTGTTCTGAGCCGTTTTCGTCGCTACGACCCGCCACCTCTGCCACATCCCTGAGAAGGTGGCTAAATCGCCATGGAGTTTACTGGAGGTGATCCACGAACGCGATGTACAACTCGTCTGTCGTCCGGACAAATCAGGTGAAAGCTGTCCAATCAATTTTTATTGATACATTTTTATTTTCTTCGAGAACAATTACTTTCATTTGTGCAATTTCTTATGCAGAATTCATCATTACAAAGGAGACCATCAAACTATAGCCCTTGCCTACATCGGATGGATCAATGGACGGGGTCATTTATAACCCGCCGAGATTCAACATATTCCAGCAATCCGTTGTTCAACTATATGCCGGTTCATATCACGGTCAAGTATGAAGAGTCTCAAGTCAACTCCTCGTGTCGTGTTAAAACTCGGGGGCTACAATAACATGACTCAGCAAATTTTGCCAGTTTCAGCAAATTCAAGAAACCCAGGACGTTGGAGGGGAAGATAACCCGGTCCCGGAGGCTACTGCCATATTGGTGAAAAATTCAAAAGGCAGTCAAGACAATTTCCGGATTAAAAAGAAGATTCCGGTTCAACGTCCGGTTCAAAAGGAATTCATCTCTCACAAGTTTGAGTTCTCAGAAAAATTAAAGGTTGCCAAAGAGAATTTGAACAGTGCGCAGTTCCAACATGAGTATCCTGCCTTATTGGCTTATCGTATTATTGGTCTCATGGGGGCTTCCTGCTGACCGAGCATAGCTGTTTCACACCCATGCCATCTAGTTTCCAAGCCGACTCATTGGTCTCATGGGGGATTCCTGCTCACCGAGCATAGCTGTTCACATCCATGAGATCCGGTTTCCAAGCCGACTCATTGGTCTCATGGGGGCTTCCTGCTCACCGAGCATAGCTATTCACACCCATGAGATCCGGTTTCCAAGCCGACTCATTGGTCTCATGAGGGCTTCCTGCTCATCGAGCATAGCTATTCACACCCATGAGATCCGGTTTCCAAGCCGACTTTGAGATTGAGGGAGTCCTGGATTAGGGGGTGTTCGGATAGCCGGACTATATCTCCCGCCGGACTCCAGGACTATGAAGATACAAGACCGAACACTCCGTCCCGTGTCCGGAAGGTTCTTTCCTTGACGTAGAAGGCAAGCTAGGCGTGCGGATATTCAAGATCTCCTCCCCATGTAACCGACTATGTGTAACCCTAACTGATGGGGAACGTTGCAGAAAACAAAAATTTTCCTACTCGTTTCACCAAGATCATCTAGGAGTTCATCTAGCAACGAGTGATTAGATGCATCTACATACCTTTGTAGATCGCGCACGGAAGCGTTCAAAGAACGGTGATGATGTAGTCGTACTCGACGTGATCCAAATCACCGATGACCAGCGCCGAACGGACGGCACCTCCACGTTCAACACACGTACGGGACGGGAGACGTCTCCTCCTTCTTGATCCAGCAAGGGGAAAGGAGAGGTTGATGAAGATCCAGCAGCACGACGGCGTGGTGGTGGATGCAGGGCGTCACAACAGCAGGGCTTCGCCGAGACTACGAGGGAGAGACGTAACGGGGAAGATGGAGGCGCCAGGGGCTGGTGTGAAATCCCTCCTCTCCCCCCACTATATATAGGGGTGCCAGGGGGGGCGCCGGCCCTAGTAGATGAGATCTACTAAGGGGGGGCAGCGGCCAAGGGGAGGTTTCCCTCCCCCCCAAGGCACCTAGGGGTGCCTTCCACCACATGGACTCTTCCATGGTGGAAACCCTAGGCGCATGGGCCTATAGGGGCTGGTGCCCTTGGCCCATCTAGGCCAAGGCGCACCCCCTACAGCCCATGTGGCCCCCCGGGACAGGTGGCCCCACCCGGTGGACCCCCGGGACCCTTCCGGTGGTCCCGGTACAATACCGATAACCCCGAAACTTGTCCTGATGCCCGAAATAGCACTTCCTATATATAATTCTTTACCTCTGGACCATTCCGGAACTCCTCGTGACGTCCGGGATCTTATCTGGGACTCCGAACAACATTCGGGTTTCTGCATATACATATCTTCATAACCCTAGCGTCACCGAACCTTAAGTGTGTAGACCCTACGGGTTCGGGAGACAAGCAGACATGGCCGAGACGACTCTCCGGTAAATAACCAACAGCGGGATCTGGATACCCATGTTGGCTCCCACATGCTCCACGATGATCTCATCGGATGAACCATGATGTCGAGGATTCAATCAATCCCGTACACTATTCCCTTTGTCTATCGATATGTTACTTGCCCGAGATTCGATCGTCGGTATCCCAATACCTCGTTCAATCTCGTTACCAGCAAGTCACTTTACTCGTACCGTAATGCATGATCCCGTGACCAGACACTTGGTCACTCTGAGCTCATTATGATGATGCATTACCGAGTGGGCCCAGTGATACCTCTCCGTCATACGGAGTGACAAATCCCAGTCTTGATCCATGTCACCCAACAGACACTTTCGGAGATACCCGTAGTCTACCTTTATAGTCACCCAGTTACGTTGTGACGTTTGGCATACCCAAAGCACTCCTACGGTATCCGGGAGTTACACGATCTCATGGTCTAAGGAAAAGATACTTTGACATTGGAAAACTCTAGCAAACAAACTATACGATCTTGTGCTATGTTTAGGATTGGGTCTTGTCCATCACATCATTCTCCCAATGATGTGATCTCGTTATCAATGACATCCAGTGTCCATAGTCAGGAAACCATGACTATCTGTTGATCAATGAGCTAGTCAACTAGAGGCTCACTAGGGACATGTTGGTGTCTGTTATTCACACATGTATTACGATTTTCGGATAACACAATTATAGCATGAATAAAGACAATTATCATGAACAAGAAAATATAATAATAATGCTTTTATTATTGCCTCTAGGGCATATTTCCAACAGTCTCCTACTTGCACTAGAGTCAATAATCTAGTTACATTGTGATGAATCGAACACCCATGGAATTCTGGTGTTGATCATGTTTTGCTCTAGGGAGAGGTTTAGTCAACGGATCTGCTATATTCAGGTCCGTATGTACTTTACAAATATCTATGTCTCCATCTTGAACATTCTCACGAATGGAGTTGAAGCGACGCTTGATGTGCCTTGTCTTCTTGTGAAACCTGGGCTCCTTGGCAAGTGCAATAGCTCCAGTGTTGTCACAGAAGAGCTTGATCGGCCCCGACGCATTGGGTATGACTCCTAGGTCGGTGATGAACTCCTTCACCCATATTGCTTCATGTGCTGCCTCCGAGGCTGCCATGTACTCCGCTTCACATGTAGATCCCGCCACGACGCTTTGCTTGCAACTGCACCAACTTACTGCCCCACCATTCAAAATATACACGTATCCGGTTTGTGACTTAGAGTCATCCAGATCTGTGTCGAAGCTAGCGTCGACGTAACCCTTTACGACGAGCTCTTCGTCACCTCCATAAACGAGAAACATTTCCTTAGTCCTTTTCAGGTACTTCAGGATATTCTTGACCGCTGTCCAGTGTTCCTTGCCGGGATTACTTTGGTACCTTCCTACCAAACTGACGGCAAGGTTAACATCAGGTCTGGTACACAGCATGGCATACATAATAGAACCTATGGCTGAGGCATAGGGGATGACGCTCATCTCTTCTATATCTTCTGCCGTGGTCGGACATTGAGCTGAGCTCAATTTCATACCTTGTAACACAGGCAAGAACCCCTTCTTGGATTGATCCATATTGAACTTCTTCAATATATTATCAAGGTATGTGCTTTGTGAAAGACCTATGAGGCGTCTCGATCTATCTCTATAGATTTTGATGCCTAATATATAAGCAGCTTCTCCAAGGTCCTTCATTGAAAAACTTTTATTCAAGTAGGCCTTGATGCTGTCCAAGAGTTCTATATCATTTCCCATCAAAAGTATGTCATCAACATATAATATGAGAAATGCTACAGAGCTCCCACTCACTTTCTTGTAAACGCAGGCTTCTCCATAAGTCTGTGTAAACCCAAACGCTTTGATCATCTCATCAAAGCGAATGTTCCAACTCCGAGATGCTTGCACCAGCCCATAAATCGAGCGTTGGAGCTTGCACACTTTGTCAGCATTCTCAGGATCGACAAAACCTTCCGGATGCATCATATACAATTCTTCCTTAAGGAAACCATTAAGGAATGCCGTTTTGACGTCCATTTGCCATATTTCGTAATCATAGAATGCGGCAATTGCTAACATGATTCGGACGGACTTCAGCTTCGCTACCGGTGAGAAAGTCTCATCGTGGTCAACCCCTTGAACTTGTCGATAACCCTTAGCGACAAGCCGAGCTTTATAGATGGTCACATTACCATCCGCGTCTGTCTTCCTCTTAAAGATCCATTTATTTTCTATGGCTCGCCGCTCAACGGGCAAGTCAGTCAAAGTCCATACTTTGTTTTCATACATGGATCCTATCTCGGATTTCATGGCTTCTAGCCATTTGTCGGAATCCGGGCCCGCCATCGCTTCTTCATAGTTTGAAGGTTCACCGTTGTCTAACAGCATGATTTCCAAGACAGGGTTGCCGTACCACTCTGGTGCGGAACGTGTCCTTGTGGACCTTCGAATTTCAGTAGGGGCTTGATCAGAAGTATCTTGATCATTGTCATTAACTTCCTCTCTAGTCGGTGTAGGCACCTCAGGAACATTTTCTTGAGTTGCGCCATTTTCCGGTTCAAGAGGTAATACTTCATCAAGCTCTACTTTCCTCCCACTTACTTCTTTCGAGAGAAACTCTTTCTCCAGAAAGGACCCATTCTTGGCAACAAAGATCTTGCCTTCGGATCTGAGGTAGAAGGTGTACCCAATAGTTTCTTTTGGGTATCCTATGAAGACGCATTTTTCCGACTTGGGTTCGAGCTTTTCAGGTTGAAGTTTCTTGACATAAGCATCGCATCCCCAAACTTTTAGAAACGACAGCTTAGGTTTCTTCCCAAACCATAATTCATACGGTGTCGTCTCAACGGATTTCGACGGAGCCCTATTTAAAGTGAATGCGGCAGTCTCTAAAGCATAGCCCCAAAAGGATAGCGGTAAATCGGTAAGAGACATCATAGATCGCACCATATCTAATAGAATGCGATTACGACGTTCGGACACACCATTACGCTGAGGTGTTCCAGGCGGCGTGAGTTGTGAAACTATTCCACATTTTCTTAAGTGTGTGCCAAACTCGTGACTCAAGTATTCTCCTCCACGATCTGATCGTAGAAACTTGATTTTCCTGTCACGTTGATTTTCAACCTCACTCTGAAATTCCTTGAACTTTTCAAAGGTTCCAGACTTGTGTTTCATTAAGTAGATATACCCATACCTACTTAAATCATCAGTGAGGGTGAGAACATAACGATAGCCACCGCGAGCCTCAACACTCATTGGGCCGCACACATCAGTATGTATGATTTCCAATAAGTCGGTTGCTCGCTCCATTGTTCCTGAGAACGGAGTCTTGGTCATTTTACCCATAAGGCATGGTTCGCATGTGTCAAATGATTCATAATCAAGAGACTCTAAAAGTCCATCAGCATGGAGCTTCTTCATGCGTTTGACACCTATGTGACCAAGGCGGCAGTGCCACAGGTATGTGGGACTATCATTATCAACCTTACTTGTTTTGGTACTCACATTATGAACATGTGTAGCATCACGTTCGAGATTCATAAAGAATAAACCATTCACCATAGGAGCATGACCATAAAACATATCTCTCATAAAAATGGAACAACCATTATTCTCAGATTTAAAAGAGTAGCCATCTCGAATTAAACGAGATCCGGATACAATGTTCATGCCCAAAGCTGGCACTAAATAACAATTATTAAGGTTTAAAACTAATCCCGAAGGGAGATGCAGAGGTAGCGTGCCGACGGCGACCACATTGACCTTGGAACCATTCCCGACGCGCATCGTCACCTCGTCCTTTGCCAGTTTCCGCTTATTCCGCAGCCCCTGCTTTGAGTTACAAATGTGAGCAACTGCACCGGTATCAAATACCCAGGAGCTACTACGGGCACTAGTAAGGTACACATCAATTACATGTATATCACATATACCTTTTGTTTTGCCGGCCTTCTTATCCGCTAAGTACTTAGGGCAGTTCCGCTTCCAGTGACCGCTTCCCTTGCAATAAAAGCACTCAGTCTCGGGCTTGGGTCCATTCTTTGGCTTCTTCCCGACAGCTTGCTTGCCGGGCGCGGCAACCTCCTTGCCGTCCTTCTTGAAGTTCTTTTTACCCTTGCCTTTCTTGAACTTAGTGGTTTTATTGACCATCAACACTTGATGTTCCTTCCTGACTTCTACCTCTGCTGATTTTAGCATAGCAAATACTTCAGGAATGGTCTTTTCCATCCCCTGCATATTGAAGTTCATCACAAAGCTCTTGTAGCTTGGTGGAAGCGACTGGAGGATTCTGTCAATGACCGCATCATCCGGGAGATTAACTCCCAGCTGAGTCAAGCGGTTATGCAACCCAGACATAGTGAGTATGTGCTCACTGACAGAACTGTTTTCCTCCATCTTACAGCTGAAGAATTTGTCGGAGACTTCATATCTCTCGACCCGGGCATGAGCTTGGAAAACCATTTTCAGCTCTTCAAACATCTCATATGCTCCATGTCTCTCAAAACGCTTTTGGAGCCCCGACTCTAGGCTGTAAAGCATGCCGCACTGAACGAGGGAGTAGTCATCGGAACGTGCCTGCCAAGCGTTCATAACATCTTGTTCTGCAGGGAGAACGGGTGCGTCACCAAGCGGTGCTTGTAGGACATAATCTTTCTTGGCAGCTATGAGGATGATCCTCAGGTTCCGGACCCAGTCCGTATAGTTGCTGCCATCGTCTTTCAGCTTGGTTTTCTCTAGGAACGCGTTGAAGTTGAGGACTACGTTGGCCATTTAATCTACAAGACATATTGTAAAATATTTAGACTAAGTTCATGATAATTAAGTTCAACTAATCAAATTATTAATGAACTCCCACTTAGATTAGACATCCCTCCAGTCATCTAAGTATTACATGATCCGAGTTTAACTAGACCGTGTCCGATCATCACGTGAGACGGACTAGTCAACGTCGGTGAACATCTTCATGTTGATCGTATCTTCTATACGACTCATGCTCGACCTTTCGGTCTTCTATGTTCCGAGGCCATGTCTGTACATGCTAGGCTCGTCAAGTTAACCTAAGTGTTTGCATGTGTAAATTTGTCTTACACCCGTTGTATGTGAACGTCTGAATAAAACACCCGATCATCACGTGGTGTTTTGAAACAGCGAACTGTCGCAACGGTGCACAGTTAGGGGGAACACTTCTTGAATTTATTGTGAGGGATCATCTTATTTACTACCGTCGTTATAAGTAAACAAGATGCAAAACATGATAAACATCACATGCAATCAAATAATAAACGTGACATGATATGGCCAATATCACATAGCTCCTTTGATCTCCATCTTGGGGCTCCATGATCATCTTGTCACCGGCTTGACACCATGATCTCCATCATCATGATCTCCATCATCGTGTCTCCATGAAGTTGCTCGCCAACTATTACTTCTACTACTATGGCTAACGCGTTTAGCAATAAAGTAAAGTAATTTACATGGCGTTTCTCGATGACACGCAGGTCATAAAAAGAATAAAGACAACTCCTATGGCTCCTGCCGGTTGTCATACTCATCGACATGCAAGTCGTGAATCCTATTACAATAGCATGAACATCTCATACATCACATATAGATCATTCATCATTCATCACAACTTTGGCCATATCATATCACAAACCACTTGCTGCAAAAACAAGTTAGACGTCCTCTAATTGTTGTTGCAAGTTTTACGTGGCTGAATTAGGGTTCTAGCAAGAACGTTTTCTTACCTACGTTAAAGCCACAATGTGATTTGTCAACTTCTATTTACCCTTCATAAGGACCCTGTTCATCGATTCCGCTGCAACTAAAGTCAGAGAGACAGACACCCGCCAGCCACCTTATGCAACTAGTGCATGTTAGTCGGTGGAACCGGTCTCACGTAAGCATACGTGTAAGGTTGGTCCGGGCCGCTTCATCCCACAATACCGCTGAAGCAAGAAAGGACTAGTAACGGCAAGAAAGTTGACAAATCTACGCCCACAACAAATTGTGTTCTACTCGCGCAAGAAGAACTACGCATAGACCTAGCTCTGATACCACTGATGGGGAATGTTGCAGAAAACAAAAATTTTCCTACTCGTTTCACCAAGATCATCTAGGAGTTCATCTAGCAATGAGTGATTAGATGCATCTACATACCTTTGTAGATCGCGCACGGAAGCGTTCAAAAGAACGGTGATGATGTAGTCGTACTCGACGTGATCCAAATCACCGATGACCAGCGCCGAACGGACGGCACCTTCGCGTTCAACACACGTACGGGACGGGAGACGTCTCCTCCTTCTTGATCCAGCAAGGGGGAAGGAGAGGTTGATGAAGATCCAGCAGCACGACGGCGTGGTGGTGGATGTAGGGCGTCACAGCAGCGGGGCTTCGCCGAGACTACGAGGGAGAGACGTAACGGGGAAGATGGAGGCGCCAGGGGCTGGTGTGAAATCCCTCCTCTCCCCCCACTATATATAGGGGTGCCAGGGGGGGCGCCGGCCCTAGTAGATGAGATCTACTAGGGGGGGGGGCGGCGGCCAAGGGGAGGTTTCCCTCCCCCCCAAGGCACCTAGGGGTGCCTTCCACCACATGGACTCTTCCATGGTGGAAACCCTAGGCGCATGGGCCTATAGGGGCTGGTGCCCTTGGCCCATCTAGGCCAAGGCGCACCCCCTACAGCCCATGTGGCCCCCCGGTATAGGTGGCCCCACCCGGTGGACCCCCGGGACCCTTCCGGTGGTCCCGGTACAATATCGATAACCCCGAAACTTGTCCCGATGCCCGAAATAGCACTTCCTATCTATAATTCTTTACCTCCGGACCATTCCGGAACTCCTCGTGACGTCCGGGATCTCATCCGGGACTCCGAACAACATTCGGGTTTCTGCATATACATATCTTCATAACCCTAGCATCACCGAACCTTAAGTGTGTAGACCCTACGGGTTCGGGAGACAAGATGACATGACCGAGACGACTCTCCGGTCAATAACCAACAGCGGGATCTGGATACCCATGTTGGCTCCCACATGCTCCACGATGATCTCATCGGATGAACCACGATGTCGAGGATTAAATCAATCCCGTACGCTATTCCCTTTGTCTATCGATATGTTACTTGCCCGAGATTCGATCGTCGGTATCCCAATACCTCGTTCAATCTCGTTACCGACAAGTCACTTTACTCGTACCGTAATGCATGATCCCGTGACCAGACACTTGGTCACTCTGAGCTCATTATGATGATGCATTATCGAGTGGGCCCAGTGATACCTCTCCGTCATACGGAGTGACAAATCCCAGTCTTGATCCATGTCACCCAACAGACACTTTCGGAGATACCCGTAGTCTACCTTTATAGTCACCCAGTTACGTTGTGACGTTTGGCATACCCAAAGCACTCCTACGGTATCCGGGAGTTACACGATCTCATGGTCTAAGGAAAAGATACTTTGACATTGGAAAACTCTAGCAAACGAACTATACGATCTTGTGCTATGTTTAGGATTGGGCCTTGTCCATCACATCATTCTCCCAATGATGTGATCTCGTTATCAATGACATCCAGTGTCCATAGTCAGGACACCATGACTATCTGTTGATCAACGAGCTAGTCAACTAGAGGCTCACTAGGGACATGTTGGTGTCTGTTATTCACACATGTATTACGATTTCCGGATAACACAATTATAGCATGAATAAAGACAATTATCATGAACAAGGAAATATAATAATAATGCTTTTATTATTGCCTCTAGGGCATATTTCCAACACTAACCCTGTCCGGTGTCTATATAAACCGGAGGGTTTTAGTCCGTAGGACAACTTCATCATACAACAATCATACCATAGGCTAGCTTCTAGGGTTTAGCCTCCTTGATCTCGTGGTAGATCTACTCTTGTACTAACCTTATCATCAATATTAATCAAGCAGGAGTAGGGTTTTACCTCCATCGAGAGGGCCCGAACCTGGGTAAAACAAAGTGTCCCCTGTCTCCTGTTACCATCCAACCTTGACGCACAGTTCGGGACCCCCTACCCGAGATCCGCCGGTTTTGACACCGACATTGGTGCTTTCATTGAGAGTTCCTCTGTGTCGTCGCCTTTAGGTTCGATGTCTCCTTTAATCATCAACAACGATAAGGTCCAGGGTGAGACTTTTCTTCCCGGACAGATCTTTGCCTTCGGCGGCTTCGCTCTGCGAGCCAATTCGCTTGGCCATCTGGAGCAGATCGAAAGCTACGCCCCTGGCCATCAAGTCAGGTTTGGAAGCTTAAACTACACGGCGGATATCCGCGGAGACTTGATCTTCGACGGATTCGAGCCACAGCCAAGCGTGCCGCACTGTCAAAAGGAGCACGATATAGCTCTGCTCCCGAACATTGTCCTGGAGGCCGCACACGCTCCGACCCCGACCATCGATTCGGAGTCCGCTGCGATCGTTGAGGAAGAACGGTTGGACGTCACCTCAGGGGCTGCGACGTTAAAAGCGGTTGAGCCGAACGCCGACCCCGCACTCCGCGCTGCCTATTACTCCGAGGAGCCGGATTCTTCTCCGGACTCCGAGCCCTTTACGCCCCTGCCGATCGAATCCGATTGGGCGCCCGTAATGGAGTTCACCGCCGCGGATATCTTTCAGTGTTCACCTCTTGGTGACATCCTGAATTCTCTCAAGTCTCTCTCTTTATCAGGAGAGCCCAGGCCGGATTATGGTCTGTGAGGTTGGGATTCGGACGATGAAGAAATTCAAAGCCCACCCACCACCCACTTAATAGCCACTGTCGACGATTTAACCGACATGGTTGACTACGGCTCCAAAGACTTCGATGACTTGGACGACGAAGGAGGAGACGAACAACAACCAGCACCTACAGGGCGCTGGACCGCCACCTCGTCATATGACATATACATGGTGGACGCTCCAAAAGATGGAGATGGCGATAGAACAGCGGAGGACGGCTCATCAAAAAAGCATCCCAAGCGCCGCCGTCAGCGGCACCGCTCCAAATCCCGCAAAGCAAGAACGATGATTCTGGCACGGGAGACAATGCTACCCCGGATACTGCCGAAGAACACCAACCCCAGCAAGACTCGGCACGGGAAGACGGTGAAGCCAGCCTTCACAATAATGCGGCAGAAAGAGAGGTTGAGGATGATAACTACATGCCTCCCTCCGAAGACGAGGCAAGCCTCGAGGACGACGAATTCGTCGTACCACCAGACCCCGCCGAACAAGAGCGTTTTCAGCGCAGGCTTATTGCCACGGCCAACAGCCAAAAGAAAAAGCAGCAACAGCTTAGAGCTGATCAAGATTTGCTGGCAGACAGATGGACAGACGTCCTTGCGGCCGAGGAGTTCGAACTCGGGCGCCACTCCAAAACTTACCCTAAACGCAGGCTGCTTCCCCAATCAGAGGACGAAGCAAATGACATGGCAGATCGGCCACCTCGCGGCCGTGACAGAGAGGCCCGCCGCACCTTCAGGCCAACTGTACTACGGGGCTGTTCGGCCAGGGCACAAGAAAACGAGCCAGACCTGCGACAAGTATTGGAGGACAAAGCAAGGCAGACAAGATCGATATACGGATCACGCGGACGCCCAACACGTAACAATTTTCAGTCCGGACACAACAGGTCCGGCCGGGCCGAACACAACATACACAGCTCTGCCGAGCTACGGCGCGACATAGCCCAATACAGGGGCGCCGCACACCCGCTATGCTTCACAGACGAAGTAATGGATCATCAAATCCCAGAGGATTTTAAACCCGTCAATATCGAGTCGTACGATGGTACGACAGACCCAGCAGTTTGGATCGAGGATTATCTCCTCCATATCCACATGGCACGCGACGACGACCTGCACGCCATCAAATACCTCCCACTCAAGCTTAAGGGACCAGCTCGGCATTGGCTTAACAGCCTGCCAGTAAATTCAATCGGTTCTTGGGAGGACCTGGAGGCCGCATTCCTTGACAACTTTCAGGGCACTTATGTGCGACCACCGGACGCTGATGATCTAAGCCACATAATCCAGCAGCCAGACGAATCGGCCAGACAATTCTGGACACGGTTCCTCACAAAGAAAAATCAGATAGTCGACTGTCCGGACGCAGAGGCCCTAGCGGCCTTCAAGCATAATATCCGCGACGAATGGCTTGCCCGGCACCTGGGACAGGAAAAGCCGAAGTCCATGGCAGCCCTAACGACGCTCATGACCCGCTTTTGCGCGGGAGAAGACAGCTGGCTAGCTCGTAGTAACAACTTATCGAAGAAGTCTGGAAATTCGGACACCAAGGACAAAAGTGGCAGGTCACGTGGAAACAATCACAAACGCCGCTTATGCGGCGACAGTAATGAGGATACGGCAGTAAATGCCGGATTCAGAGGCCATAAATCCAGTCAACGGAAACAACCATCTAAAAAATAACCAGGGCCCGTCCAGTTTGGACCGAATACTCGATCGCCTGTGCCAAATTCACGGCACCCCCGAAGTGCCAGCTAACCACACTAACAGAGACTGTTGGGTGTTTAGGCAGGCAGGCAAGTCAATAGCTGAACATAAAAACAAGGGGCTAGACAGCGACGACGAGCGGGAGCCCAGGCCGCCGAACAACAAAGGACAGAAGGGGTTTCCCCCACAAGTGCGGATGGTGAACATGATATATGCAACCCACATTCCGAAGAGGGAAAGGAAGCGTGCGCTACGGGACGTATACGCGATGGAGCCAGTCGCCCCAAAGTTCAACCGTTGGTCTTCTTGCCCGATCACTTTCGATCGAAGGGACCATCCCACTAGCATCCGTCACGGCGGTTTTGCCGCATTGGTCCTTGATCCAATCGTTGACGGCTTTCATCTTACAAGAGTCCTAATGGACGGCGGCGGCAGCCTGAACCTGCTTTACCAGGATACAGTGCGAAAAATGGGCATAGATCCATCAAGGATCAAGCCCACAAGGACGACCTTTAAAGGCGTTATCCCAGGTGTGGAGGCCAGTTGCACAGGCTCGATAACACTTGATGTGGTCTTCGGATCTCCGGATAATTTCCGAAGCGAAGAGTTAATCTTCGATATAGTCCCGTTCCGCAGTGGTTATCACGCCCTGCTCGGACGAACTGCATTCGCTAAATTCAATGCGGTTCCGCACTACGCATACCTCAAGCTCAAGATGCCAGGCCCTCGAGGAGTAACCACGGTCAGCGGAAACACCGAATGCTCCATAACTACGGAGCAGCACACGGCGGCACTCGCATTGGAAGTTCAAAGTAGCCTTTCAAGGCAGCTCTCCAGTCCGGTCGTTAAAACGCCGAACAGTGCGAAACGCGCCCGGAGTAACCTACAACAAGACCACTTGGCAAGATCGGAGCAGGCGTAGCAATGCGGCCCCAACCCCATCCATCACAGCATCGCGGAATCAGTACCTCGAGTACACAGCTATGCCCTTAAAATTCCATGGGCACGGGGGAAGGGGGCACTTTAGCGGCATGCCTACAATACGGCGTTAATCGTACCAGGGGTTGCCGGACTTTTTCTTTTATTTCTTATTTTCAGGACTCCATATTTCGGGTAACTTGTTCGGCCCTGCTGCCGCACAAGACGATACAAGGCCCAGGAGAGCAGACAAAGCTACGCCGCACTACGGAACTTTCAGGTGGTCTCTATTTTGAGCGATATATCTGTTTCCAAATTTCAGGTGGTCTGGACATGTTAAATAGTCTAGCATTTCTCGCTTATTGCACTTCTTGTACCGTCAGGCTTTAAATAGCTTCTTTATAAACAATGCATAGATTTGTGTCTATTTTTCTGCATTACATTTTTGAATATATATATGTTTATCTTATAACATGATCGCACCCGTACACCATGGTATGGCAAACCACGCCAGGGGCTTCATTTCCCTTCTATCTGGACGTGAGAAGTCCGCACACCTTCCTCAGTGCGGCACCCCGAACTTATAGCACTATATGCATCGGCTCCGAGTCATGATTTTGGTCATATGTTGGGTTTGCCCGGCTCCTGTTTTCGGCCACCTTACGTTCCGTTGTCGGCTAAGGTAGCTCCAGGAGAACCACTGCGATTGCACCCCGGTTCGGCCGGGCGAGTGCCTCAGTGGAGAAAGCTAAAACAGACTGCCATGATAGGGCGTGAGACCGGTCGCTGTTCGAGAGGTTTTTTCGAGTCCTTAAAGCTTATGCCGCTTCGAGCGGAGAGCTGGCTAAACACCAGCTAAAGGGCGTGGATAGCTCCCCGAATTCGGCCTTCCGAACTAGGGGCTTCGCCGAAATTTAAAATTATAAAGTTCTATGGCTAAGTGAGAGTGTTCAAGCATTATAGTCCGGTATCCTGGTTCGTTGTGCTGAAGGCCTCCCTCGATGGACCCAATTATGGGAAAAAGAGCCCTCAGGTTTATCCCGAACACCCCAGCACTAGTTGCATGGGGGCTGAAGTCGACGACTCGCCATCTCTCAGTTATTGATAAACGGCCGCACAGAAAACAATATTTTAAATTCAAAGCATTGCTTAAAGCGCATATGAACAAGTTTTCAGCGCACAGGATACAAATGACCGAGTTTACTCCAATATTACATCTCTACTACATTCATCCGCGACAAGTCGAGCTCCAGCAAGAACTTGTTTATAATAGTTCTCGGGCTTGCGATGCTCCTTCCACCGGCGGCCCGTCCTTCACCAGCTTCTCGCCGTTCAGCTTGCCCCAGTGCACTCTCACACGTGCAAGGGCCCTCCGGGCACCCTCGATGCAGGCAGAGCGCTTGATGATTTCAAGTCGTGGACAAGCCTCCACCAGCCGCCGCACAAGCCCGAAGTAGCTCCCAGGCAGGGCCTCCCCAGGCCACAGCCGAACTATAAGACCATTCATGGCCTGTTCAGCCGCCTTGTGTAGCTCGACCAGCTGCTTCAGCTGGTCACTCAAGGGCACAGGGTGTCCGGCCTCAGAGTACTGAGACCAGAACACACTCTCCGCCAAGCTGCTCTCTCCGGCTCGATAGAAAGCGGCGGCATCGGACGCGCTGCGGGGAAGATCGACAAAAGCCCCTGGGGAACTCCGGATCCGGGTAAGCAACAAGTATTTTATTTTTATATTCTTACTTTGCATTGAGAATGCCTTACCCGCTGCTATCTTCTTTAACTCCTCCAATTCTTGGAGAGCCTTCTGGGCTTCGGCCTTAGCATTCTTGGCGGCCTCAATGGCAGAGGTGAGTTCGGTGGCTTGCGTTTTCACGTCAAGCTCCAGAGCCTCATGTTTCTTCATGAGATCCTGCAGCTTCTGCTGCACCTCGCCGCATTCGACCCCAAGCCTTTCTCGCTCGGTGCGCTCCTCGGCCGTTTTCTTTTCGGCCTCGGTGAGCGCCTGCCTCAGGTTGGCCACCTCCGTTGCGGCCCCTGCATTAGGCAGCATATTCCTGTTATTTTTTCGCAATCAAGCCTCTCCATGGGCACATTTTATTATTCAGAGGATTTTCTTACCCTCATTCTCTTTGAGCTGCCCTCTGGCAAGTCCGAGCTCTCGCTCGGACCGCTCAAGGTCCTTTTTTAGGACGTCCACCTGCACAGTCAATGCGGCGGTGGACAGCAGCAAAGCTTGCACACGCATATTTGACCTTTTTTATTAGTCTCCTGCGATAATTATTAGATCCTCTATCCGGCTTTTCTTTCCAAACACCGAACAGAGCATCAGGGGCTACTGTCTATGCGGTAATAGATTTAATATATTGTTTACTTACTTGAAAGCCTGTTAGAAGGCTAGCGCAAGCTTCATTCAGCCCGCTCTTGGCGGACTGAACCCTTTTGACCACCGTACTCATAACAGTACGGTGCTCCTCGTCAATGGTGGCGCCTTCAAGCGCCTCCATCAAATAGTCCGGCGCCTCTGGTTGGGCAGAGGTCGCCGGGTCTGACGGCTTACTCCTCTTGGAAGGAGTTCGCCTACCGCGCGCTGGGTCTATCGGGACCGGCGTGGTGTTCGGCACAGGGCCGGACTTGGTGCCCTGGGGGGACTTATCCCCTCCAATCCTGGAGTCCGGGAGGTTGCCGTGCGGCTCCTCCAGGACCACCTCCTCCTGCCCAGGAGTTCGACGGGACGCCACTTCGGCATCATCCGTCCGGCGGGGGGAGACAGCAGGCGGAACAGAGTTCACGTCCGAAGAATCCAGGGAATTACTCGACGAACCGTCGAGTGTGGTCCGGGGCGGCCTGCACAATTACATTTAAACATAAGGGAAAGCTGCGCAAATGAAGGAATATCATGAGTTACTCTGGTATCCGAATACTTACGACGTCGCCGGACGCTTGGTCCTTTCCGGCCGCTCCTCCTCGTCCTTATTGGAGTCAGGGGAGTAGTCCGGCGGAGGGGTTTTCCTCTTTTTGGACCCCTTAGCCGCCCCCGCTGGGGCGGCCTTCCTCTTTTTTCCTTCCCCCGTTGGAGGGGGAGGGATTTCTTCTTCCTCCTCCTCGCTTTCACGAGGGGAGGACGTCGCAGACTCGCCAGATGACGAGTCTGATAGCACCACGTTGCGGGCACTCTTTCGAGTCCCGGTGGTCTTCTTCTTATTGACCTTCTTGTCCGGCACCACATAAGGTGCCGGAGCCAGCAGCTTCTCTAAAAGAGCTGGGGCTGGGTCTTCGGGCAGGGGAGCCGGACAGTTGATGGGTCCGGCTATCTCTCGCCACGCCTGTCAAAGGTGAAGGGAGTTGGGATCCCGCATGGAGTTAATCTATGAAAAAGAGCTTAACGAACCTGTCAAAGGTACATATAGCTTACCTCGCTGGCGTGATGCTGCGAGCTGAATCCGCGATCCTCAGAAGCGGACGAGGGGGACTCGACGCCTTTGGTCAGCACCTTCCAGACGTCTTCATACGTCGTGTCGAAGAGCCTACTAAGGGTTCGGTGCCGCGCCGAGTCGAATTCCCACAAAGTAAAATCCCATTATTGGCATGGGAGGATCCGGCGGACGAGCATAACCTGGATTACGTTCACAAGCCTGATTAGCTTGCCCACCAGGGACCGGATGCATTTCTGCAGTCCGGTCACTTCTTCCTCGTTGCCCCACGACAGGCCCGTCTCTTTCCAGGACATAAGACGCATGGGGGGTCCGGATCTGAACTCGGGGGCTGCGATCCATTCCGGATCGCGTGGCTCGGTGATGTAAAACCACCCGGCTTGCCACCCCTTTAAGGTCTCCACAAAGGAGCCCTCGAACCAGAGGACGTTGGCCATCTTACCGGCCATAGCGCCTCCGCACTCCGCCTGGGTGCCGGACACCACCTTGGGCTTGACGTTGAAGGTCTCGAGCCAGAGGCCGAAGTGGGGGCGGACGCGGAGAGGCCTCACTCACGACGATAAACGCCGAGATGTTGAGGATGAAGTTCGGGGCCAGATCGTGGAAATCCAGCCCGTAATAGAACATGAGACCCCGGACAAATGGGTGGAGTGGAAACCCTAGTCCGCGAAGAAAGTGGGGAAGAAAAACTACCCTCTCATGGGGCTGTGGGGTGGGGAGAAGTTGACCCCCTTCAGGAAGCCGATGGGCAATGTCCTTGGACAAGTACCCGGCTTTCCTTAACTTTTTTACTTGCTCCTCCGTGACGGAGGAGGCCATCCACTTGCCTCCCGCTCCAGACATCGTAGGGGAAGGTTGAGGTGAGTACGGCGAGCTTAGGCGCTGGAGCTTGAGTGCGCAAGAGATGGATTGGCAGAGGAGGAAGAAGGCGTAAAGTGAAAAGGGCGGATTCTTATCCCCTTATATGGTCGACTGCGGTTATGCGTCCCCACTTGCCTAATAAAACTCGCTTGCCTCCCAAACGCTGTGTTAAACGGCACGGTTGGGTTACCCACGTCCGTATTAATGAGAATCCCGCTAAAAGGGGTGCACGATCTCTGCTTCGATAAGACGTGCCAAGGAAACCGCCTCGTTAAACGTGCGGCGATGCAACAGTAAAATACTCCATACAGAAAGCTTGGCCGCGATGTTATGATACGTCGCGAGATACGTCAGCAGATTAGATTTGTGTTAACATTATTCTCTATATGGCAATACGTGGAAACTTATTTTGCAGAGCCGGACGCTATTTTTGGTGTTACTCGTCTTCTTGAAGAACTTGGAGGAGGAACCCGCCCTGCAATGCCGAAGACAATTCTCGCGCCGGACTCGTCATTGAAGCCAGGTTCAGGGGCTACTGAGGGAGTCCTGGATTAGGGGGTGTTCGGATAGCCGGACTATATCTCCCGCCGGACTCCAGGACTATGAAGATACAAGACCGAAGACTCCGTCCCGTGTCCGGAAGGTTCTTTCCTTGGCGTAGAAGGCAAGCTAGGCGTGCGGATATTCAAGATCTCCTCCCCATGTAACCGACTCTGTGTAACCCTAACCCTGTCCGGTGTCTATATAAACCGGAGGGTTTTAGTCCGTAGGACAACTTCATCATACAACAATCATACCATAGGCTAGCTTCTAGGGTTTAGCCTCCTTGATCTCGTGGTAGATCTACTCTTGTACTACCCTTATCATCAATATTAATCAAGCAGGAGTAGGGTTTTACCTCCATCGAGAGGGCCCGAACCTGGGTAAAACAAAGTGTCCTCTGTCTCCTGTTACCATCCAACCTTGACGCACAGTTCGGGACCCCCTACCCGAGATCCGCCGGTTTTGACACCGACAGAAATTAAACCTGCATGTTTGCAAGATGCTACTCCGCCAGGTGACCCGCCGAACTCTTGACAGTTACTCTTTCCAATAAGTCCCTGAACTTGTCAAGGTTCAAACGGTGGCCTTCACGTGAGAGCCGGCTTACAGAGAGCTAGGATAAACTCACCCATTGTCGCAGTCTTGCCGCTATGTGGCCGGTTTGTACTCTTACTAGTTACTATTTTCAATAAGACCTTGAACTGGTTAAGGTTAAAACAACGGATTTACGTCACATGAGAGCCGGCTTACGAGATAAAAATGATTTTTTTAACAAGAAAACAGAACAGAGCTAGTCTCTTCTGGTCATGTCTTCAAAGCCGACATTTTTATACTCTATCATCATACACATACATCATCATGCATTGCATCATACATTGCATCATCATAGCATGCATCATATATGCATGGATATACTGGTTTATATTGCAGGAATCGGTTTTCAAACCGAGTTATATTATTCAAATCTTAAATAGCTAACATGGCTGGATTTTCATTCAACTAGTATTGGATGATTGAGGTTTTCAAAGCCCCTTCAGAGTGATGGCTATTATTTTTTCATCCAAAAATACCAACTCACAGTAGAGAGCATGGTTCAATATTGACATGCAAGGCGTTCAGCAGTATCATCCGGACAATGGATATGGTTTTATTTTACAATGAAAGGAATAGTCCCAAGTCGCTGCAGGCATACGACCTGACACTTGGGGGCTACATTATTCAAATCAAGATTACATCAAGTATGTAAGTCCCATGTCGCTGCAAGCATGCACCATGGTACTTGGGGGCTAATGCAAGTTGCTTTTCAAATCATCACATTATCAACAGACCTGGATATTTTAGGAAGATGAGTCGGCCTTCTATCTTTCTTCTAAATCCCGGCCCAGTATTATCTTACTGAGCCGGCCCTTGGGGGCTACACTGGTTGAAGTTTTTATGAGCATAAGGCAATTACAAGTCCCAGGTTGCTGCAAGCAAGACAACCCGGCACTTGGGGGCTACATATGTGAAACATTCAGTTTATGACTGGTGACTCAAATGAACAACTCGGATTTCTTCAAGGTTGCAGTATTGAAGCAAGTCTTCAAGCTATCACTACGTTCCCCTCTTAAGACTTGGGGGCTACAGGTAATATGGATATGAGAGAGTATGCCTTCAAATTTTCAGTTATGAGTGAACCAGGTCTCATATTTTTTGATGAAGAAGTTTGCAAAGGTGATCTCCTCCGGGATATTTAGACAACATAACATCATATGGATTTTTTTTATCGAAGTATGAAGTATTGAAAGTTGGCACAACATCAGACGAATTCTATCAAATCAAGGCAGTTGAAGATAATCAAGGTTATTATTTCTTTAAGAATCCAACGTCCGTTTATTGACATGACTCGGATTCAGAATTTTTCAGGAGCTGGTCAACTGGTAGTTTTTGAGTGAGCCGGTCCTTTTACATATTCTTATTTTAAGAGTTTAGCATGAATAAGTTCAAAGCTAAACTGGAGGCTAATGTTGGGGATACTAGATGATACCCCGCGCGTTGCTGCGGAAACAAATGCAAATACACCTATTTATAGGATTACATGTAGAAAATTATAGAAAAATTAGTACTAACATGGAAAGAATATAAAGAAAATACATTTGCTAGCTGACTCGGGGATTGCCACTGGCGCAAAATTATTCTCATGTGTAAGAAGTCTCTAATACAAAGGAAATAACACTAAAGCATCCGAACAAAAAAGTGGTTTGAATACTTGTAAAATTTGGCGCAATGCTACAATTTATCTTGATCCCTAGCACTCCATATGAAAAATCATCCTCATAATGTGAAAAAAATCATTACTTAAGAGCAGTGACTGTATAAGAGAATAATATTCCAATTAGCACTCTATATGAAAAATCACCACAATTAATTTGGAACTATATTAAGCACAAAATGGCTATCTTTAAGTTTACAACTATCATATACAAAAAAAGTGGGCCAACAATAATATATATATATATATATATATATATATATATATATATATATATATATATATATATATTCATGTAAGTATTATGAAAAAACTAAGTGAAACACTATATCCTAAAACATGGAGCGGCTGCATTATATTGAACACTAAATTTACATAGAGGATCTTCCAAAGAAACAGTGGAAAAAAGTCTCCAAATTTGCATTGAGCATTCAAACAAATTAGTGGGAAAGAAAATTTTGACCTCAATTGTGGGGTCTCACAAATAAATAATGAATGGGTCACCTTTGCCACATAAGACATGATGATGACAGACTTTGGCCATAAAAGTTAATTGTATCTGCCTGTCAAATATCCCCACTTCACGGATGCAAACTAATCTTATATTACAAAACGAATAGCATATCAAAGTACTATAAGGTCCAAACATTAAGCCTTAACCACAATATAAATACAAAACTATTTATTTTTAATTCAAAGCACTGATCTTGGTTATTTATCTGAGCAAGAAAACAATTTATCTATTAATATGTTCGCCACACTGCTATCGACAAATAGCAGTAAGGAAAAACATCGAGGGAAGAACACGGTGCATTTTGCCAATGCACAACGTGAGCAGAGAAAACAAAATCGCATAGAGAAAAGGTCACAACGTAGATGTCCACGATAACAATTTAGCATCCCTTCAAATTTCTGTTGGTATATAATGACCTATTGAGAAGAGCACTTCTATCTAAGAACATACTCCTATTTGCTACCATATGTTCAAATGAAAAGGCAACCCAATGAATTCAATGCACGGACATGTGCCTGGACAGGAGACTATCAGAGGCGTGTGCGGCGTGGTAGCATCCGATGACGTAGACTGCGGTGTGGCTAGTGGGAAACAACTGCAAAGGAATAATATGACCGACATGCCACACAGAAGTATGTCAACAGTGGTATTCACCATCTCGCAGATGAATGTAAGTGCATCGATGCTCACCTGGTATGCTGATGTGATCATCCTGAAGGTACACTCCCTATGGAAATCATCGTTGCTGATTTAGTCGGGCTTCTCGCTGCCCCCAACGCCTTTCGGAGCAGAGCAACGACACGTAAAGGACTCAGCGGCTGCCTTGCTCATCGATCTAGGATGGCCGGACAAAGGACAACGGCCCAGCCCGCGTCCGAATACTCATAGAAACATCAAGAGGCGGTCCCAACACTCACAGAAAGATCAAGAGGCGAGACGTATGGGCAAGCATGGCGGAGGAGGTACGGATGAGAGCACCGGTGGGTGGCCGGCAATGGAACGATGGACCAGCAGCTAACCTCCCATCACTAAGAGAAAATTTGGGGTCGAGGCGGACCGGACGGCCTGGCGGAGGAAGTCTGGAGGAGAGCAACAATGCGCACAGGTCGACTCAGCTCTGTCTTGCTGGAAGATCTGGGTGCTCGGCAATTGAACCGCGGCCCGACCTGCGACCCAACAGCCAGGGTGTCGTCAGAGGCAAGGCAAATCGACGGTCTTGTGAGAGGATGGCAGCACCTAAAAGCAAAGGCGATGCCCACCCTGTTAAATCCAGCGATTCTTCATCAATTGCAGGGTAATGGAGGGACCGTAATGTGGCTGATTAATGCTGCAGTTTCATCTGGCATATGCGAGGTTACGGTTGCGGCAGCAGAAGAGATAGTGACGGGGATGAGAGTCGCGACGCAGGGAAGAGAGATGACCGTGAGTGGGAACCTAACAAGCATGGGCTACAGTCCACATACCATATGTTGATTTCGGTAGCCAGCCCAACAGCGACAGATCCAACTCTAGCCCACGTACGAAACCTGAGCGGGGACAGTGCGATCAAAGAATTGAATCGTTATTTTCCACTTAGCGGTGGCAAGTCTCAGTAAATTGCACAAAACATGATCAGACGGCTGCAAACTCTTGAACTCTTTTGCGTCAATGGCTATAACAATCGGGATGACGTGGCTCCACAAGGATTCAGGAAAATCAGCTAGTGGGGTGCCCCTATTTAGATATAGAAGATTCCTCACGACCAAGACTCGGCTCATAAGGATAAGCCGCCCTAAGGTTTAAGTCATTTTTGGGTTTAAGTCGACAGGACGTTAAGTCATCCCAGATAGTCTATAACCCGGCAGACAGTTATGACCCGGCAGATGGTTATGACCTGACAGACAGGTATGACCCGGTAGATGGTTATGACCTGACAGACAGGTATGACCCGGCAGACAGAGTCGCCTAGGGTGAAGAAGCCCAAGACGTTAAGAAGCCCACGGTGAGAAGTCAGAATAGTTTAAGTCTTAGTCCAACTTGGGCTCTACATGTAACCCGCCCCTTCAACTTATATAAGGAGGGGCGGGGCGCCCCAAGAGGGTCAGGTTTTTCTCTAGACGTCTCAATAGACAAGTGTTAGACAAGATCAAAGTAGATGCTCTCGAGATAGAGGTGGCGAAACCTCGCCCTTGTAACCGAGATCGTCATCATCATCAATATGAATCAAGCAAGATGTAGGCTTTTACCTCCACCGCGAGGGGCCAAACCTGGATAAAATCTCGCGTCTCTCGTCCCGCTCAACCCCTCTCAAGCTACAAATTAGATGTGTTGGCCTCAAGACTAAGTCCTTTTCACGAGGACATCTGCCGTGATAAATCCACGATAGGGTGGAACATAATCTCCCCCCTCATCATCTTTCACCTTGCCCTTCTTCCTTGTTACAAACTATGGAAACAACCTTTCATCCTCATCATCACTTGGCCAATCATTTGGTAGTCCCTCTTCAGTATAGGGGTCACCTGAATCTCTACTATGAGAGGTACCTACATGCCTAGGAACTTCTACAATAGGTGTTCCTGGTGTCTGCATGGAACTGCTGCCTCTACTATGAGTTGTTGTTTTTCTGCCCCTTGATTGGCTGGTCCTACCTTTACCTCTAGACCTAGACTGAGATCTTGTTCCTCTGCTCTCTGGCTCTCCTCTCTGCCTTTGTATGACACTGATTTCTAGTTTGGCAGGGAAAAATCATGTATTGCAAACATGATATCAAGCTCATCATCACGCTGGACAGGGACCCAAGCTGGTTTGTCAATGTCCCAGTACCCGAATTCCACTGCATCATATAGACCCCATGGATATTGAGCACATATGGCAGATCTAAACTGATTAAAAGTCCATTGATTATCAGCAACAAAAGGAAAAGAGAATCCTGTATTGGATGCTTTTGTGCCAGCACTAGCTAGAAGTGTGGTTTCCATTCTACATTGCTGTTATGTTGGATGTAGATGATTTGTTAGTTTTTCTTGAGTGCATAATGTCTGTTGTGTTAATCTTCAGGTAGATGTGCAAGCTTTAAGAGAGAAAATTATTGTTGCAACTGTTGTCAAACAAGTGCAACAGAATAAAACTACCATTTGTGAAGGACTTCATAGAAAAACATGTAAGTGCATTATGCATTATGTTTCCTTCCTAATTTTTGAAACTTGTGGAGTAATTTCATTTTCTTGCTCATGTAGCTTCAACACTTGGAGTAATTCAGGTTTTCTGTTCCAAATTGTTTCAAGGTCTGGACAAGTTCGAGTAATTGGAAACTGTAGCATGGGAGAACTTGAAGTAACACATCTTCCAAGGAATAGGAATTATCTTTCAAAAAATCCTATTCCTCTAACTTTGTCACTTATGCATTCACTTTTCTTTCTAATTTTTATAAATCATAATCAGTCATGCTCACTTAAGATCTGCTCATCATGTACCTTTGACACTGGAAGTAATTCAGCTTTCTGTTCCAAATTGTTACAAGGTCTGGACAAGTTGGAGTTCATCATGGCAAGCAAAAGAAGTACTTAATGTAGCATGGTAGTTCATCATGGCAAGCAAAAGAAGACGTTAAAGTAATGGATCACTACACAGTAACATGAAACACTATCTTACAAATGTGGAAAACAATTGAGAATTTAGCAAGCATTAAAGTAATGCATTACCGAATGTTTACTATCCATGAATAGTCATTTTCAATTGACTACTTTGAAACTATCCAGGAATTGATTACATTTTCTATTGAGTGAATGTTACTATCAAGTAGAAACAGTTAGTATCCATTTTTTCTTCCCTGCCTTTTTTATTGATGATCTTTGTCGTTTGATGGATACTGAGGATTGTTTTCCCTAGGCCTATACCAAAAAGATTAACAAGAAATGAGGATGAATTTTGAGATTGTTTTTCTTTTTCAAGCAGTTACTTACTCTTGGAGTTGGATACTCCTTGATATATTCAGACTGAGAGCAACTCAACGATTTTGCTGTATAATTAACTCAGTTTGATCGACCCGTCCCTTTACTGTGTAGCTCCTACTGCGATCCACCCATGCATGTATCGTGATAACAGAGTAGAGCAGAGGTTTGAATGAATGATCTATCGTCCTAGCTACCGGTTGTCTGTACTGTATTGTACTGCACTGTAGGTATGATGAGCACAACAGAGCAGAGGAGAGGATGGTAGAGCTGAGGTCCATCCATCCATCATTCATTCATTCCTTCGCTGAACCTCTGCTTGCTGCTGCTGCAGCAGCACATTAAACTCCTCCTTGCCAACAACAATTTGGTTTCATGATGATTTTATTTCCGAAACATTTTTAGAAAAATTTGTGATTATTTTAAAATCGACGGACAGTTTAAAAATCCAGTGTTCTTTTCTAAGTCGAGTAGAAAACTGTAGTCGTTTTTTGTTTTGTTATTAGGAGGCAGCGCGGACGATGTCGATGAGCATCACTCTGTTGACGTTGTCTACCTACTTGAACCACCTACAATCAATCAGTCACATTTCCATTGCGCTTGCCACCTAATAACTACTAGTGACTAGGCGCGGTACGTATATAAACAGGTACAATCAATCACGGGGCTCACACCACATTCACTCTTTTAGAGAAGCAACAAAAAGCCATGGCTAAGATGATAACTATTCTCATCTGTTTCATCCTCTCCTCCCTCCTCTACTCCCACTCCCAGGCCACCACCCGCACATACACTAGTGAGATCACAATCGACCTGACCAACTCCAGGTTTGCCGAGTTGGACCAGGCCCTGCAGAGGGCAATGTCGCTTCGTCAGCCACCGCCCTCGAGCTAGACACTCCTGACCGCTGCGGAAGCAGCAGCGGTCAAGGAGATTCTCGGCTCGTTGGTGCAGGCGGTGACCGACGGGCTCCTGAGCACCGAGGGCGAAGCTCTTCTCGACGTCCCCGTCCACAGCTACGGCGAGGCGGCGCCGAAGGATATTTTAGCTTAGATAGACATCCACCTTAATTAAATTCGCCTCTAGCTTTTATTTATACTTAACCTCCTCTGCTTCCTCTCTGTCTGGGGACCAATAAGAACTACCACTACTACCTACTACTAGTACTCCTATGAGGCTGGTCATAGTGGGAGTAACATAGGTAGTAACATAGATGCCACATAAGCAAAAATGTTGATGTGACAAGTAGTTAATGAGGAGAGAGGCAAATAGAATAACCTAATATGTTACCATCACATAGCGCTTT
The DNA here is from genome assembly GCF_002162155.2 of Triticum dicoccoides. Classification (NCBI taxonomy): domain Eukaryota; kingdom Viridiplantae; phylum Streptophyta; class Magnoliopsida; order Poales; family Poaceae; genus Triticum; species Triticum dicoccoides. Next base: position 18,172,898 of record NC_041387.1, read on the forward strand.
CCAATGCAAAATGAGTCTACAAGACAATAAATGAGCATGTATATGTTACTACACATATGACACTTCCCACTATAAGGGTAGTAACATAGAGTAGTAACGTATGCATGTTACTACTCTAAGTTACTCCCCACTATGACCAGCCTGATGTAATCGCTCCTCTGTCCTGTGCGGCTGTGCGTATTGTGTTATCACTTGTCAGACCTTATTAATATACATGAAATTTTGTGTTGGAAAGAACCTGCTGCGTCCCGGAGGCACTGGGGTTCCTGCCTTACATGGAGGTGCTTGACCTCAGCAGCAACGTGCTGTCGGGCCACCTGCCGAGCACGCTGTCGGGCCTATCCGGCATCGAGGTGCTCAATCAACATCGCGCACAACCAGTTCACCGGCGAGCTGCCGGAGCTGGTGTGCGACCTGAGGCGGATCACGAACCTCTCAGTCTCCTTCAACTTCTTTTCCGATCAGCCGGGATTGCGACCGGCTGGCGGGGCCGAGCGTCTTCGACTTTGCGGGCAACTGCGTCCCGGGGCGGGGCATGCAACGGCCGCAGCCCGAGTGCGACGACGCGCCAGGGGACGTCGGGCTCAGCTGCCTGCGCATCCCGGGGTCGCGCCCTGTTGCGTGCGCCGAGGCCGCGGTCTCCATCCATCGGCATCGGCGTCACCTTCGGGGGCGCGCTGCCGTTTGGGATGTCAGGCGGCGGCGCCGGTGTCACGGTCACCGTCCCCTGATCGTACCAAGCGGGCCGGGCATGTACTCTCTTGGCCGAGCGCCTGGATCATTATGTGACGGTGGTAATCGGTTGGTTTTTGGCTGGTTAATCCGTCCTGACATACATTTTTGCATGCCTACATTAACCATGCAGCTGGTAAGCGCATGTAGTACTAGAGTTTTTTCTAAACCCGTAGTAATCTGAAACCTAATATTTCAATGCATGAGCACCAAGTAATTCAGCTTGTAGAAACCACATTGTTTCTCGGTTAAGTTCGAAAATAACCGAGCTGCCAAAGCGCTGTTTCTCAGTTAAGTTCGAAAAATACCGAGCTGCCAAAGCGCAACAGGGTGAACCCGTGATGCCTTTGCCCCAGCTGTGTCCTGAAAGCTCGGACGTGAATACAGAAACATAACTAGTGAAGTACCAGTATAAGTCATATATACAGTGCACCAAATGTTCGGTGGTTTCATGACTGGAGCAGCTTGTAAATGTGTAATGATAGCAATGCAGCAATCGGATAAAAATAATAAAATATTACTACCACCATCTCTTTTTTTCCATCACACTTTGATCTCATAATTCCACATTATCAGGTATGTATCTCTACTACTAAACTTCTTTAAACGCACTCCACAAATATACACGAACCCATTACAACCGCAGGATTAGGCCCATTAAACTCAATCCAACCGCTAGCCTTGATCTAATCCATTTTCTGTGTGCATTTAGCAATTTACCTTGACTGACCGTACTCCACCCCCATTTTCTGTGTGCACTTAGCAATTTACCTTGACTGACCGTACTCCGCCCGGCGTCCGCAACCTCTCTTCCGTGATTAGCGCCCACCTCTCCACTCAATCCACCGCATAACAAACTCCGCGCCCGAGTCCTCGACCCCTATAATCACGCACGCAAGGCAACAACAAAAAGAAGAAACTAGCGGCCATCAAGCAACGAAACAACCCAAAGGATGAGGAGTCTTCGTTCTCGACCGCCGCTGAGATGGATTTCTTCAGGAAGGCCGTCGGGGTGCGGGAGTGGAGCCACGCTATTGGTGATGAACCGGAGCGCGCGGCGCTCGGCCCGCGACGGCGTGGCCCTTGTCAAGCAGCGACTGCGGTGTTAGCGTTATTCCTAAACGTCCGAGCGGCGACGGCGGATGACTAATGGTTGTTGACGATGGCAGGCGACGGCGGCGTGCTCTGTCCGGCGGGGCCGGGCGGCGCGTGTGGCATCGCGGGGGAGGCGGGCCTGTTATGAGGGTGGTCGAGGTGGTTCACAGTGGAACTCGGGCTCTGCGGACTGCGGGCATGGCATGGCCATGAAGGCAGCGGGTCCTGGGCGTGCTTTGCGCGACGCGACGGGCAGCGGGTGGGACGCTGGGGCGATGCCGGGAACGCGTATATGTGTGGCCAGGAGGCCGAGCTCGGCGCATCACCTGCGCAGGCGCATGGCAGCGGTAACTGATAGCGCACTCAACCAGAGAACGGCGGCGGACAACGGTGTCGGCGACGGCGGCCAGCGCGCGAACCAGCGTGTCGTGACGACACGCGCGGCCAGCATGGCCAGGGTGCCTTGCGGAGCAGCGGCTGCCCGACGAGTGGCGGCGGTGTGCGGGCGGTGGCCAGCGCGCATGGGCGGCAAGCTTGGCGACAGCATGTGTGTCATGCGCAGGCCAGCTCAGCGTCAAGCACACGAGCACGAGGTGCACATCCGACTGCTGCTACTTCACTACTGTATTTTGTAGTTGTTGCTATGCCGTGAGCGCGGTGCTGAGGAACGATGTCAGCCTCGACGCAATCAAATGACTCCTGACTGCGGAGCAGTGCCGTCGAGAAGTCAATGGTGAAGTGCATTTTAGGTACAAACGTCAGGTTTTAATTGCACAACTATAGAGTGGAGTATTGCTAATGGTATAGTGTATTTGTATTATCTGCATTTTTATTTGAAGGCAATACTTTGTAAAGTTTTTCACTGCCCATGTATATATTTTCAACTTTGTCTAATAAAATCAAAGTTCCGATTATATTTGGGCAGCCAAAACTGAGGTTTATAGAGTACCCTGCTCATGAGGCCAACTATGTCATGCTCTCCAACGTATTCATATTGACGCAGAGATGGAAGGAGAAGTTAGCATCGGGTGTGAAATGAGATGATATAGAAAATGCAATGTTTTGATTGCATGCAACTTGTTTTCTTATTTTTCATCTAATTTCCAGTCTTCTTTTCTATTGCAAGATATGGCATTTTCCTTCTCACCACTTCCCGTATGAACATATTTGAAAACAAGCGGTGCTCTGAGTTGTTGATAGGTATTGTCATTACTGCATAATAACAAGATACGGTATGTTCTCATTTACTTGTATTTGTTCTTCCATACTAAGAGAGTTGTTGTCCACTAGAATTCTTTGTGTTCTGTAATTTAAAGTCTTGCGGTGGAATATGAGGTTTGAGTACCGTATCTGTTGAACTGAAGTTAATCCAGTTACAAATAATAAAGTATTGAATAAATTATCATACACCAGGGCTCCATGAGTGAATAACAGAACAATACATTTGATAAAATGAAAATGTTTAGTTTCGATACCAAGCAGGAAAACAGCTAGGTTCCTGTTATGAAATGAAAATGCTCTATGGTTTCCACATTTTCATTTTTATATGTGAATCTTAGGAAGTTTTCATCTTATAGTGTGATGTACATCCATGTTATGCATTTGCACTATCTCTCACTGAACTGGTACCTCCACAATGACACCATAGTACAAGTCACCTACTTATGAACAACTCTGTCATGGGTTCATCTCCCATGTTGATTTGCTTTCCTTGATGGTTGCATGTTAGAACTCAATGTTGCAAAAGAAGTTTTTCCCTAACAAAATATATTTTTTGTTTATGTGGAAAAACACCTTGCTGTATAGAGAAAGTGGAGAAGCGATAACTACCCTTGCCTGAAGGTGCTTTGTCTCAACCTGGCCAATGCATGGAAATGGTTGATTTTCTCTTGCAGTAACATTGTAAAATATATTATTTCTATTTTTCTTGTATACAAGGATCGAGCATGGAGGTTTCATTTCGACATATGAGTGTTTGTGACATTCCAAATTTTGACATCACTGTATTTTTATAAGTCCAACACCTGATGAAGATCATCTTTTGACAGTTTTTGACATCACCAACTTCTGACAGGTTTTATAACCAACTTTTGACATCACTATATATTATTTTATCATTGTATAGCTTGTGCACATTCGTATCAGCACATCTTGAACACGGGTGAATATGAACTCGCTTTTCAAAAATGTACTTTAAACACATTTTGTAATGTCAAAAAATTTAAAACAAAATTGTGTGCATACATGTTCGCAAAAATATGTCCATGGGACAAAGTTTTATAAAAAAAAGTCTTTTATTTTGTCCTAGCAAAGAAGACAAATTTTAGTGCTTTTAAATAGCGTTTCGTGACACAATGTTTTGTATTTTTTGCACAGGCCACAAAAAAAAGTTTTCCCGTTAAACTTTCTGCACACACATAGAATATGGAGATGACCACATGCATCTTTTTCTGAATATTTTGACATTTCAAAATGTGTTTTTCAAACTAGGTTCATATGTCGGGTTCATCCATTTACTTCCCATGCATATTCGTTCATATTTTGTTATATCCTTCGCAACATTGCAAAATCTAACTAAAAAGATGAGTTAGGAAGATGCGTCTAGGTATGATCCAGTTAACAACTGTGTTTATTTAAATAATTGTTTCATGACTAAGATGTACAAGGAAGTTTACTTTTACGCTCATTTGTGCGTTGCACGTGCACGCTTACTAGTGCATCACTAATTACACAACCACGATCTTACATCTTCCAAAAGTATTTCGGGGGAAGACAGAAATATAGGGAACATAATGTATTAAAGGAACATATTTTTATGTGGCCAATCTCAAGTACTCTGTATGTGTATTGATACAAAAGTGTGAAAGTTCTGACAACAGGAACATATGCTTTGCACAGAGTAAAAACACTCCAGTACTATATAAATCTTGTCGAGGCAAAGAGCAGGTAAAAATACTAGAAGTATAAAACAATACATGGTTACATCTTACATGTAATTGGATGTTTACATGGACAACTTTGTTCGAACAAAATTAAATACTAGTTGCATGGCCAAAACAGGCAGATAAATAGCATTGAAAACATGCATAAAGTAGGAATGTAAACGTCCATAAACGATCTGGACAGAAAAAACTAGTATTGTAATGTATGACGAATGCGAAGAGAATTCCAAAGTATCTAGGGGAGAAACTGAATTCAGATAGACAATTTGGACAATAGTATTTGCTTTTCATGTCATCCTAACGGGTTTCCCTTTCATGGATTACTTTCCTTTTTCTGCTCAATAACTGATTCTAGACATCTCTACGGTTCAATTAAATTTGTTTTGTTATGCTAATCCATGTGACTAAAGATATGGTGTCATTGAGCTACAGCTTGGATTTAGAAACCTTTAGGACAGTGATTGCTCATTTTAGCTCGGCGCAAAAATAAGATAAAATTAGTCCACATACAAACTAACCTGAAAGAGGTGTTCAGAAAAAAAAACTAACCTGAAGGAGCTCAAGAGGAGAATTTCCATCCTTCGGAGCACCTTGCTTCGCGTCCACACGAAGCATGACACCTCTGCAATAGAATGCAGTTAACATCATTTGTTGAAACCCCATTTGATCGACTGGGAAGTTTTTTTTTGGAAAAGGAGGCTTGCCCCCGGCCTCTGCACCGGAACAATGCATGCAGCCATCTTATTAAAAGGTCTCAAAGTATCACAAAGTCATAAAAGTATTACAGCTCGCAAGCGGAGCAAAAAGTAAAAAAGGTGAATGCTCAATATCGCAACCGGTATGACAAAGTAAAGGACATGCTCCCTAGACTCCTATATTACCGAGTTGTATTTCAAAAGCTTTTCCCACACCGGGTTAAAGTTATCATGGAGTTTGTACGTAAATGATCACGTCTGCTACACATATATTAGCATCCTATTTGCAGAAAAATTACCGGGCTGTGTTTATGAAAAAAATTTAGAAATCCTACCTTATCAAAGGTATCGTGGTGTTTGTGTGTATGTTATAAGGTCCACGGTGCATAAAAAATACCATGATATTTAATAAAAATATATTGGGGTGTGTTTTTATAACTTTTTTCTAACCGGGTCAAAATTATCGTGGTGTTTGTAGGTAACTTAGAAGGTATACGATAGGTATGTCACCATTCTATTTACACAAAAGTTACCAGGGTGTGTATTTTCAACAACAAAATATTCCTATGTTTTCAACCATCTTTTTCCTCGGGACAAAGTTATAATAGTGTTCGTACACAAATTATCAGACCTGCAGTGAGTAAATTATCATATTGTTTGCACAAAAGTTACCTGAAGTATGTTTTCAACAGATTTTATTTCCCTGGGTAACACTTACCACGGCCTTCTATTTAAATTATCATGTCCGTGGAGTGTGAATTACCAGCTATTTACACAGAAGTTATCAGGGGTATATTAATAACTTTTTTCTCTGCTCTAAAATCATCATGGTTGTCGTGGTATTCTCACAGGGGGTGCAAGACGACATATGCCACAAGGTGGCTTCGTGTGAGGGCAAGACTGCTGCTGATAGGCCCGGGAGCGGGTATGCGAATAACACGCAGTAGTTTACCCAGGTTCGGGGCTCTCCGGAGAAATAATACCCCTACTCCTGTATGTCTGGTTATATATCTGGATTGTACATCGAGCAGTATAAAATGTTCCTGGAGCTGTATCTGGAGTCAGTGCCATAGGCATCTGACTTGGTATATATGCATATGAGGTAGTGGCTGCATGTGCCTGAGCATGCATGCGTGAGTGGCCTTATGTGTGCATGTGGCGTGGCTATATGTGTGGTGGATGGATGGATGGGTGCCTTATATAGGCATGGGGGTAGCTTACTACCTAAGCTAAGGTAGTGGTGTGGGAGGCAAGGGGTCATGGGGCACCATATCCATGAGAGGTGTGTATGTGATGTGCATGCCTCCTTGTCCTTGGGCACTTTATAAAGCAGTACCCAGGGACATACACACTGTAGATAAATTCGCGGTATGGCCGTCTCGTCGGTGTCTTGTCGGTGTCGGGTTGGACTGCAGTCGGCAGCCGGCTGGTTGGCGCAGTCGGCAGCCGGCTGGCGGTAGCCGACCGGGCAGAGCAGTCGGACGGGGAGCCGGCAGGAGCGGCTGGGCAGTCGGACTGAGGGGCTTTGTTAGCCCCGATGTCTTGATTTATTGTCTCACCGTTTTCAGGGTATCCGTGTCCAATTACTCCGACAGAAGTCCCCAAGCCTCCGGGCAACTTGGCAAAGTTGGGCGGAGGTTTTTTGGCGAGTGTTCATGGAAATGATCATGAAGAAGACAAAGTTAGTCCACGCAGATATATCAAATGTTTGCTTTTAGCATTGCAAGTTTTATGCGGAGGGTGCCGACTCGGTTTCGTCCGAGCCCCCTTAATCTTTTTCGTGTTCCCTCCGCTTTTTGGCTTGTGCTCTCGCTCGCCGGACAGCCGCTCTGCGGTCTGTGGCTGAGAGTGGGCCGCGAAGTGGAGTTTACAGTACTCAGAGTCTGGGAGCAGATTCGACCGAGCAGATACTTGTAAAGGAAACGGCCGGGTCGCCCGAACCGTTTTTCTTCCCGGTCGTTTTTCACGTGGGTGGCCTCCAGCGTTCACTCTTGCCAGCCGGACAGCCTCTCTGCGGTCTGTGACTGAGAGTGAGCCTTTGGTACTGCACACGCTACTAAGCCGTATGCGGGAAAAAACGTATCAGGCCAAGCAGCCAGCCCCCGGGCCAACTTTGGCTGGCACCGGGGCAAACAGTGGTGCAACTGTAATAAAAATGCGGAGATAGCCCCCCGAGCATTGTTCGGAGTTATCCATGCTTGCGTGATGCAAAAATATACGAATGAGGAGCTCACATTGATTTTCGTGTAGCCGAGGCGGAGTTTGCCGAAGACAGCCGGCGCGGCTCCACGCTCGCGGAGTGCGCCGGCGCACCTGCTAGGTGCAGCCTTCGGGTGCTCGAAGGGGCCCTCGCCGGTCAGGCTCTACCGGCCAGGCGGCGAGGTGTCTTACAACGCCCTTTTTCTTCTTTTTTCACTTCTGCCGGCTGCTGACAGCCGGACAAAACTCTTCTCTTGTCTGCAATCTTCGCGGGGGCGCATCAGCGCACCCGCTGAGTGTAGCCCCCGAGATTCGGGCCGACTGCTGAGCAGTCGGTCCGGATCTCCCGACAACTACTTTGTCTTCTTCTTCGCGGGGGCGTGTCAGCGCACCCGCTAGGTGTAGCCCCCGAGATTCGGGCCGACTGCTGAGCAGTCGGGCCGGATATCCCGGCAACTACTTTGTCTTCTCTTTCTTCGTTGGGGCACGTTAGCGCACTCGTTGGGTGTGCCGTCGGAGCAGGAGGCAGAGCAGCCGGCTTGGCACTGCTGACAGCGCGGGTCACAACTGACCGTCCAAGTGGCGAAGCAGGCGGACGAATCATCCGGACGGGTGTTTCTTTTCTTCTCTTTGTCCAGCCGACTTCTTTCTCTCTCTCTTTTTTTTCTGCCAGTCAACCGTGGGCACCCGGCATTTTCTTCGGCTGGATCTGGGTAGCCGGATGCACACACACAATTTTTTTCCTAGCTGCCGGTCATTGACTTTTTCAGCCGAATTGGGCACTCGGCCCTATGCTACATGTACAAATGATTTACATGCTTTTACAGAATGGTTAACCTTGATTGGTCAATAGGTGAGCGGGGCGGCCCACCTCCCTAAAAATCAGAGGGGGAGAGGTTTGTGATTGGTTGTTAGATGGAAGGAGCGTGTAAAAGCGTGTAAGTCTTTGTATGTCTAGCATTTTTGTTTCTCTCTCTTTTCTTTTGGGTCCGAATAACTGCCACACGTGTGGCATGGATGGGAACCCGCCCGCACGCCTCGTGTGGCATGGACGGGGACCAGCCCGCACGACCACGTCCGCGCGCACAAAAACACGGTCCGCACGTCCGGTGTGTGGCAACCCGGCCCGCACTGCCCCGTCCGGGCCAGACGACCGGCTGCTCGCACGACCAAGCCGTTCTAGGCCTCCGATCCATCCTTCCTCGTGTCTGCCGCCATCGTCCCCCACCTCTCGAACCCCACCTCTGTCGTCGGTCATCTCTGGTTGCCATGGCAACCAGGGCAGATCCGTAGGGAGCTCCCACCGCAAACCACACCCCAACCCTCCCCGCTTGCGAGCCACACGCCCCGCATGGCAGTAACTACGCGTCCCGCCGCGATTGCCATGGTCTAGACCTTTTCCATGTTTGTTTAACTGCAGTTGCCATGTTGCTGAACTGCAGTTGCCATGTCTGACAACTACAGTTGCCATGGTTGCTCAACTGAAGTTGCCATCTCAGGTCAAAGTGCCGGATGCCATTTTTGGGCAACTCCATCAGTTGCCATGTATGGTCTGGTCTACTATGATTGCCATGATTTGAAAACTTGAGGAGTTGCCACCTACTAACACTAGACAGTTGCCATGTAGCACTACAAGAACATGGCAAAAACATGTTCAGGTTTGCCATGTACCCTAGGGCAGTTGCCATGTACCCTGCAAAAACACATGACAACTGATAGCTTTTGGTGTGTGAGAGAGGAGACGGCAGTTGCCATGTTCTGCTTACAAGCACACCAGGGCAGTTGCCATGTACCCTGCAAAAACACATGGCAATTGATAGCATTGGGTGTGTGGGAGAGGAGATGGCAGTTGCCATGTTCTGCTTAGAAGCACACTAGGGCAGTTGCCATGTACCCTGCAAAAACACATGCCAACTGATAGCTTTTGATGTGTGGGAGAGGAGACGGGCGTACAGTTGACCACGGGATGGCAACTGATAGCTTTTGATAGCATTGGGTATGAGCGTGGCGTGCGGGCGCATGGCAGTTCCACTGCACGCCTCTGAGTGGCACCGCTGACCACAGGATGGCAACCACCGTGCGGGCGAACTGACTCGCGCACCGCACACGAGACTCGTCCTACGTGGCACCGAAAACCGGCCTTTTTGTTCCAAGATTCGTGCGTACAGTTGCCAACGGAGATGCTTGCGTGTGGTCGGGGTGGTGAACGCCCACACGTGTGGGCGTTAACATTTCCGTTTCTTTTCGAGGGGCTCCGCGTGGAGCAGCCGTCTGTTAGACTTTTCTCGAACAACCGGCTGGGGCGTGATTCGGCGGAGACGCGAGGCCGACTGGTGGCGAGCCGGCTACGGGAGCAGGCGTGCGCGGCGAGGCCGGCCGGCGTAGGAGCCGGCGGGCAGGACGGGCGCAGGCGGAGCCACGCGCGAGAGGTCGCGGCGGCGACCCGACCGGTGTGGCAAGGCGGAGGCAGCGCGCGGGGACGGCGGCGAGGAGCAGTC
>NC_041387.1:18183541-18216802 GCF_002162155.2 Triticum dicoccoides
ATCGGGGGCGGAGCCGGATGGAACGGCGAGGCGGCGAGCGGAACGCAGCCACGGCAGAGCGGCACGCGAGGCCCAGCAGTGAGAGCGGCGACGGGCGGCAGCCGGCTCCGGTTGGTGGAGGCGCTGGAGCCGGATTTGGCCAGCAGGCACGCTGGCGGTCGATGCAGAGCAGCCGGACGGCAGCGGTTGCGAGGCATAGGCCCGCGTGGGACCCGGCCAGCGGTCGCGCGGGAGGGCGAGGCAGCCAGCGAGTGGGGACCTGGCGCGCGCGGCGAAGGCCGGCAGCGGGACGGGAGCCGGCCGCGAGGGCGCACGCGGAGAGACCCGCGGCCGGGATGGAGCAAAGCGGAGAGCGATGCTCCGCATGGCCATTATCTATACTACTATTAAACAATCAAACAAGAACTTCTTTAAGCAAACCCCATAAAGTGTACACAGATCCAATACCACCGTACGATTAGGCCCACTAAAATCAATCTAACGGTTAGACTTAATCTAAACCATTTTCTGTGTGCACTTAGCAATTTACATTGACTGACCGTACTCCACCGTGGAGGAAAATATGAAACTCCACATCTTTGTTTCATGACAGAGAAACCATATACCTTTCGCTATTTTGCTACATATATTTATTCTTATATACTTGTGCAGTTTCAAATAATTCAACAAATCTGCAGTCATCAAACTTGAAGACATACTTTTAAGGCCTTATTTGCACCGCCTCTCTTTCTTTGTCTGCACGCCTCTTTCCTCCAGTAATAATAATGAATAACTTTTTCTGGATCAGGTGTTACACTGTTACAAATGTATGCTGAAGCTACTCCTTACGACAAGAAAAAAGAGGATGAATGCTTTCTATCTTCACCAGTTTTGTAGCATGTTCCAAATTGTTGGCTCTTTCTTATTTGAGGATTCATCATGTTTTTTGTAATTTAGAAGCCGACTTGAAAGCTTGATAAGGTTAAACTTGACAAATACTCTGAAATACTGTTCCTTTCATCTTTATTTTTCTTCCTAACTCATTTTAGTTTCTGTATGCACAGAGCGTCTTACAGCATTGTAAGTTAGTATGGTTGCCAGTGGCGTAGCCAATCCAATACGCCAGGGTGGTCCATTTCTATACTACTATTAAACAATCAAACAAGAACTTCTTTAAGCACACCCCATAAAGTGTACACAGATCCAATACCACCGTACGATTAGGCCCACTAAAATCAATCTAACGGTTAGACTTAATCTAAACCATTTTCTGTGTGCACTTAGCAATTTACATTGACTGACCGTACTCCACCGTGGAGGAAAATATGAAACTCCACGCCTGGGAAATTAGGAAACTAATAATCACGGGTGCATCATATTCCAGGAAAGTAAATCAGAGTGCATCCGTCCTATTAGGAAACTAATCTCAGACAAATCCATCATATTAAAAAACTTATCTCGGACGCATCCATCCTATTAGGAAGCTAATCGCGAGCCGCCTACCGCCATCATCCACATCAGTCGGATTTATTTTGTTTCATGACAGAGAAACCATATACCTTTCGCTATTTTGCTACATATATTTATTCTTATATACTTGTGCAGTTTCAAATAATTCAACATATCTGCAGTCATCAAACTTGAAGACATACTTTTTAAGGCCTTATTTGCACCGCCTCTCTTTCTTTGTCTGCACGCCTCTTTCCTCCAGTAATAATAATGAATAACTTTTTCCGGATCAGGTGTTACACTGTTACAAATGTATGCTGAAGCTACTCCTTACGACAAGAAAAAAGAGGATGAATGCTTTCTATCTTCACCAGTTTTGTAGCATATTCCAAATTGTTGGCTCTTTCTTATTTGAGGATTCATCATGTTTTTTGTAATTTAGAAGCCGACTTGAAAGCTTGATAAGGTTAAACTTGACAAATACTCTGAAATACTGTTCCTTTCATCTTTATTTTTCTTCCTAACTCATTTCAGTTTCTGTATGCACAGAGCGTCTTACAGCATTGTAAGTTAGTATGGTTGCCAGTGGCGTAGCCAATCCAATACGCCAGGGTGGTCCATTGATAGAAACATTTACATAAGATTATTTATTTTTTAAAGAAATACTTTTTTACTGCACTGTACATAAGCTATGGAGAAATTCCAGGGTGGTCCATGGACCACCCTGGCCACCCCCTAGCTACGCCACTGATGGTTGCCAACGCGTAAACACATACAAAACCGGATAAATGCTTTCTATCATGATAATTATTGGATTTCTTTTAGCCTTTTACATTTCAATTAGTTCTTGTAAATAATCTTTATTTTATATAGAAGTCGTTGTAGTCACATATCATCTTCTATTTCCTATTATCCATAGTAAGTAGCTATATTATTTTGGCAATCCACACAATCATAATATATATATAATTTGATCCAAATTAGTACAAGTATATATTTTGCTATGCAGATTAGTAGAATAAAATAAGATTCGAGAATTAAGCATCTTGAACAATATAATTGCACCGTAAGGCAGTTTATACTTTTTTTCTTGCTACACTCGAAGAGAAGACTACACTACAAGGCTATATTACTGCATTAATAAATAATTGCTTATTTTATTTAAGTGAGAATATTTTCCTGCGATTACTCTATGAAGCAACATAACCACTATTGTGTCTCACTTTTGAAAATACAATTTGAGCGACATCAAACATTGTGTATCCATTTGATTTATATTTCTAAAAACATTTATTTTTTATATTATGTGAATCTCACCTGGTTTACGTTTGGGACGTGCGTTGCACGTGCATGCTTACTAGTCCGATAAATGCACAAGCACTGTCCAACTACAGTCTGGCTAGTGTACGAGCATGGTTTGGGATGAGTATGTCTGTATGGGGCAGTCTGGGTAGTATTTTGCTAGTGTATGGCCAATGGTTTGACTGTTTGACTATTGTTTGACTTAGCAGCTAGCTAGCTTGCATAGACAATATATGGATGAGCGTATGTGTGTGTCGGCCGGAGCAAGGCGAGACGCGAAGGAAAGCAGACGCGAGCAACGCGTGGACAGACAAGGCCGACCGAAGCGAAGAACCACGCGCGGCGCGCGCGCGGACGGATAGCCGGCGTCGCAACGGTGATGATGACGAAGGCGGCGAGGCCGACGACGGGGATGCGCCGTCCCGCGCGGCCGCTTTGGGGGCGGGTCGAAGTCGAGCCCCCGAGCGCTACGGAGAGACGGCGCGACGCTGCGGCGGTGAAGACGAAGATGGTCCCGCCCGGACTGCGAAACCAGCAACAGCGCGGTAGCATAGTACCGCCCCACGGTGGGCGTCAAATGTCGTGGTATTCTCACGGGGGTGCAAGACGACATATGCCACAAGGTGGCTTCGTGTGAGGGCAAGAGTGATGCTGATAGGCCCGGGAGCGGGTATGCGAATAGCACGCGGTAGTTTACCCAGGTTCGGGGCTCTCCGGAGAGATAATACCTCTACTTCTGTATGTCTGGTTATATATCTGGGTTGTACATCGGGCAGTAAAAAATGCTCCTGTAGCTGTATCTGGAGTCGGTGCCATAGGCATCTGACTTGGTATATATGCATATGAGCTGGTGGCTGCATGTGCGTGAGCATGCATGCGTGAGTGGCCTTATGGCCGACCAAGTGCATGTGGCGTGGCTATATGTGTGGTGGATGGATGGATGGGTGCTTTATATAGGCGTGGGGGGTAGCTTACTACCTAAGCTAAGGTAGTGGTGTGGGGGGGGCAAGGGGTCATGGGGCATCATGCCCATGAGAGGTGTGTATGTGATGTGCATGCCTCCTTGTCCCTGGGCACTTTATAAAACAGTGTCCAGGGACATATACACTGTAGATGACGTCGCGGTATGGTCGTCTTGTCGGTGTCGGGTCGGGCTGCAGTCGGCAACCGGCTAGTTGGAGCAGTCGGCAGCCGACTGGTTGGCGCAGTCGGCAGCCGGCTGGCGGCAGCCGGCCGGGCAGAGCAGTCGGACGGAGAGCCGGTAGGAGCGGCCGGGCAGTCAGACTGAGGGGCTTTGCTAGCCCCGATGTCTTGATTTATTGTCTCACCGTCTTTGAGATATCCGTGTCTAATTACTCCGGTAATGGTGTTCATTCGGAAGTTATCAGATCCGCAGTGAGTAAATTATAGTGCTATTTACACAAAATTAGGATATGATATTTGACACCCGTTTAGCAGATAGCAAAACTATCACACACACCTCATTCATTCCCATACATGACAAAAAAGCTAATGTCATCGTAAATTCCTCCTATTCTGAAATTTCAAACTGTTCTGAAGCTCAAATCGTCAGTCCAATGAAAAACCGTTTTCACATAAAACATTCGTCGCGGTGAGATCTTCAAAACTAGATTGGTATGTTTCGATGACTTTTTTAAGGTCAAAATTTACCATGCCTATAGAATGCAAGTTATCGTGATATTTTGACATAAGTTGGGGGGGGGGGGGTTTAGAAATGGTTCTCCAACCCTTCTCCACATGCACATGCATGTATGCACTAGACGACAAACAAAGTGGATGTCATCTCCTCTATTTGAAAATTTTAAATATTTTGTAGCTCAAATCGTCGGTCCGATGTAAAAACCGTTTTTAAATAAAAGATTGGTCGCGATGAGATCTTCAAAACAAGATCCCATGTTGTTATGCTTCGATGTTGTTTTTGGGTCAAAAGTTATAATGCATGCTGTTTGCGCTAATTTTTTTAAGTAATACATTTTTATATAAAATTTGAAAAATAATATACGATTTTATGAAATTACACAAATAATACAGCGTCGGCTTCCAGTCGGCCAGCGGCAGGCCGAGTAGGGCCCAGGTTGCATGCAGTCGGCCAGGGGGAGGCCGATAGGCCGGCCTCTCGGTTTCAGGTAAGCCGATAAGTGGTTGGATGGATGGGGGTGTGCTGCGTGTGATGGATGATGGATGGCTGCGTGGGCATCCGTGGGCTGATTGATTCCAGTATTATATATGTGCGAGTCCATGGGTTAGCCAGGCATACGGGTATTCGGGTACTCACGTATGCATATGCGGCCGGCCAGTGTACACATATTCGATCTATTGTATATACACCACTACACCAGGTCCTGGACCACGTACAACCCGGCCAGGTCATGCGCGTATGCACTGGCTGTACTCATACTCATGTGCTAGTATGCACGTAGGTACATGCATATGCGCGTGCATGCTTGGCCATGCAATACTGGAATCAATCAACCCATGTATACTAGTTAAGCACACATATAATATTGAAATCAATCAGCCCACGTACGCCCACGCAGCCATCCATAAATCACACGCAGCACCCCATCCATCCAGCCACTTATCGG
The DNA here is from genome assembly GCF_002162155.2 of Triticum dicoccoides. Taxonomy (NCBI): domain Eukaryota; kingdom Viridiplantae; phylum Streptophyta; class Magnoliopsida; order Poales; family Poaceae; genus Triticum; species Triticum dicoccoides. The sequence continues at coordinate 18,188,878 of NC_041387.1, forward strand.
CTTACCTGAAGCTGAAAGGCTGGCCTGTCGGCCTCCCCTTGGCCGATTGCATGCCACCTGGCCGACTGGCTTCGGGCAGCTCAGCCACTAATCGGCTTACCGGTGGCCGACTGGACCAGTCGGCTTGTCGCTAGCCGATGCTGTATTATTTGTGTAATTTTTCAAAACCATATGTTATTTTTCAAATTTTATAAAAAATGTATTATTTAAAAAAATTAGCGTTGTTTGCAACCTATCGTGGTATTTCCACATAAGTTACCGGGGTTACGTCTTTCAACAACCTTTTCTCACCTTGGGCAAAAGTTATCGCGCGGTATTTGTATGTAAGTCATCAGGTATGCGGTACATATATTACCGTTTTATTTTCACATAAGTTATCTCGACTATGTTTTTCAACAATTGTTTTTCCTCCTTTGTCAAAATTACCGTGGTGTTTGTACGTAAGTTATCGGGTGTGCGCTTCGTATATTACCGTTGCATTTTCACACAAGTTATTGGGAGTATGTTATTCAATAACTTTTTCCCCTCCTTAGTCATAGTTATCATGGTGTTTGTACGTAAGTTATCGGCTATGCGGTTCATCTACTACATCTCTTGTAGTAGTAGTTCAAAAATGAAACCGTAATAAAGCTAACGCACGAATACGGTTTCCAGCCAGTCATGACGCGCGACGGCATGCATGCCATCCGTTGATTCGACGTGCAAGCGCGTACGTTGCGATGTACCGTGGCCACGCTAGCTGTATCGATGGACCAACCGCCGTCTCCTCGGATAGGAAGGGCTAGCCCTAGCCCGTCTCGTCTTACGCGCTTGCTTTACTTTATCATTATGCGTTACCAATAGTTGTAGAAGTAACAGTTGGCGAGACGACCCTGACACAACGATGTGGATCAAGGAGTCGAGCTGGTAACGATGAAGATCATAACGATGCTTTGAAGATGGAGATCAAAAGCACAAGATGATGATGGCCATATCATGTCACATATTTTGATTGCATGCGATGTTTATCCTTTATGCGTCTTATTTTGCTTAGAACGGCGGTAGCATTATAAGATGATCCTTTCACTAAATTTCAAGATAAAAGTGTTCTCCCCGAGTATGCACCGTTGCCAAAGTTCGTCGTTTCAAAACACCTCGTATGATCGGGTGTGATAGACTCTATGTTCACATATAACGGGTGTAAACCAGTTTTGCACATGCAGAATATTTGGATTAAACTTGACGAGTCTAGCATGTACAGACATGGTCTCGAAACACTAGAGCCCGAAAGGTTGAACGTGAGTCATATAGTAGATATGATCAACATAGAGATGTTCACCATTGAAGACTACCCCATCTCACGTAATGATCGGACATGGGTTAGTTGATTTGGATCATGTATCACTTAGATAACTTGAGGGGTGGAAAACATTAGTTCACACTTGCCATCAACTGTTTTTGTCTACTTAAGAGATATTTTGAGTAGTAGGCCTTTTGGCAATACCTGAAACCTTGGCTTGCTTATATGTAGTGAGTCGCTCCCTAGGGTTCCGCCCGCGCCGCCGCCGGCTCCCCCATCGCAGGTAGCCGCGGACTCGGCCGGCGCCCGCCGCCGCTAGCCCTCCCCGACCCCGTCCACCTCCCTCCCCCCTTCACCGTACCCCCGCGTCGCCTCCCCGACCGAGGTGACCGGGGGCCCCCTCCCCGCCCTCTCCAGTGACTCCACTCCCCTTCTCCCCCTCCCGCCGCCGCCGGCATGGGCCATCGGGCCTTGCTCAGGTGGTGCTGGCGGCGGTGGCCCTGTCCCTTCCCCCCGCGCAGCGGCACGGCTCAGGTGGCTGGCGGCTGGCGGCGGCGTTCTTCGGCGGCAGCGTATCCGGCGGCGGCATGGCTCCTTGGGTGGCGCGGTGCCGGGTGGCGAGGTGGCGGCGGCGCTGCAGTGGCTAGTGGCGATGCCCTCCCGGCCCAGATCTAGGCCCTTTTGGGCCCCATCTGGGTCTGGGGGGGCCTGGCCGGAACTCCTCTGCGACGTCTCCGGCGGACGGCAGGTTGACTCGTGCGGGGGGTAGCGGCGACAGTGGCTCGTGTACTACAGCGCGGCGACAAGGGATTCACGAGCCCGTCTCGGGCTCGGCCGGGCCTATCTGGGCCTTCGGCGCGGGGGCGAAACATGGTTTCGCGGGGGAGCTGGAGCCGGCACAGCACCGATCGTGGCCATGGGCCACTTCTTCACCTTCCCTTTCCCCCGATCGATTTGGTCGTGGTTGCCCGGTTTGCCGCTGCCGCTACGTCCGGTCGGTTCCCGCCACGGGCGGTGGAGGTTGTCCCCTCCTGCGTGGCTGTTGTTGCTGCCGCCCCTCATTCACAGTTTCCTTCTCTGTTCCTGCCGGTCTCGCTTCATTTGCCACGGTGAGATAGCGATGGGGACTGCACGACCGTGGTGGCGCATGTTGGTGGGCGGCGTGTTTGGTGGCGCATGATGGATCGTCTGGAGTAGTGGGTGGTTGGTGGTCCGGAGAAATCCGTGTCGGCCTGTCCGGCACTGACGCGGTGACGTCTGTGGGCGCCACTGTGCCTTCCTGAAGGGCGTTGGGTTTGCCCCTTCCCCCACAATCCTCTACATACCGGGGGAAACCCTAGGATTTGTCTGGGCAGCAGCGTCGTTGGCGTCACAGTCCTTCTTGATGGTGTTGCTTGGTATGCGGCGGTTCGGAGTGCTCGGAGTGTGGTGGAATTCTCTGGTGGGCGCAGCGGTTGTGGGTCTTCATCGTTTTCGCTGATCCATCGTTGTTTGCATTTGTTTCTTTTTTGTTTTCTCTTTCATTTCTTTTGGGCGTGACTGTGCTGCTTCCGCCCCAACACCTATCGTTGGCTGTATCGAGGTTGGTTGCTTTGTAATACAAAGCGGGGGGAAACCCTTTTTCGTAGATAACTCGAGGGGTGTTTATTTAAGTGGTGGTTCATTAGTAATTTGATTAATTGGACTTAAATATATCATGAACTTAGTCTTAATAGTTTTTGCATATCTATGTTGTAGATCAATAGCTCGCAATATAGCTCCCCTATAATTTTGATATATTCCTACAGAAAAATAAGTTGAAAGATGAAGGTAGCAATAATGCGGACTAGGTCCGTGATCTGAGGATTATCCTCATTGCTGCACAGAAGAATTATGTCCTTGATGCACCGCTAGGTGACATACCTATTGCAGAAGCAGATGCAGACGTTATGAACGTTTGACAAGCTCGATATGATGACCAATTAATAGTTTAGTGCACCACGCTTTACGGCTTAGGACCGGGACTTCGAAACATTTTGAACGCCACGAAGCATATGAGATGTTCCAAGAGCTGAAGTTGGTATTTCAGACTCTTGCCCGTGTCGAGAGGTATGAGACCTCTGACAAGTACTTTGCCTACAAGATGGAGGAGAATAGCTCAGCTAGTGAGCATGTGCTTGATGTCTTGACAATATTGATCTTGGGGGAGCCTCCTATGTGTGTACTTGATGCCTTCTCATGCATATATTTTATCCCAACACACATGTAGGGGGCGCTTCTATGATCAATCTTTGTCTCATGGCTATTTCATATATTCATATCCTTTATGCCATGTTTTAACCACGTTGTCATCAATGCACCAAAAAGGGGGAGATTGAAATGCATTTGGCACTTAAACTTTATTTTGATGTGATGACAATGTGGTTAGTGGGATTAATATTTGGTGCTATAGTTTATCTCATGATTTTGGTTCCATGTTGCGTTTGATGGAGATGTGCGACCCCCCCCCCCAATTAAAAAATATCAAAGGCGTGATCTTCCGGTTATTCAAAGGTTTTATTTTTGGTTTACTTTGTGTCATAGGAAAGACCGCACTATTAAGAGGGGTCGGTGTGGATATGTGTGGTGTGGGAATGTCATTGCCGAAACATTACACCAGTCTACCCATTCCTACCACCAAAATCCGTAGTGTGCGTGCATGTGGTACTCAGAGGGCTTGCAACAGTAAGTTTCTGGGTACCCCGTGTGCACGGGTACTGCGTAACTCTTTGGGTACCCCGTGCGCACGGGGTACTGCATAAGTCTTTGACCCCTGTGCGCACGGGGTGGTGTGAAAGTCTCTGAGTACCCCGTGCGCACGGGGCTGACTTAGCCCGTGCGCACGGGGTACAACGGGCAGAAACAGCCACCCTATCACAAACACTATAAAAGCCCCCCTTCTTATTCCTCCATCCCTAACCCTAATGTTTTGTTGAGCTCCACCATTGCTACACCTCATTTTGCTCAATATTCTCAATCCCTCCACCCAAACTTGTTGAAACTTTGGGGATTGGGAGAGCAAGATCCGATCTACATCTTGACCAAACCAAATCATGTTCCCCGCAACATTTCTTCCCCATCGACTTGTTACCCTTAGAGCTTGGGCTCCTATGTGATTAGAGGTTTCTCTGGAAGCTTCCTTGCTTGTGGTGTGCTCCAGAGAAGTTTGTAAAGGTGTGGTGGTCGCTTTCAAGACCAACCCTGAATGATTCGAGGCTCATCCGTTGGGGTGACTCGAAAGGGACTACGGTGAGCCTTCGTGGCATTCCACAAGCTTTGGCTCCGGCCCCGCTCTAAACGGAGAGTAGCTCTTCCCCAAGGAAGAGTGAACTTCGGGATAAAATCCGCGTCTTCACGCCACTTGTGGTTAATCCTTTCCCGCACTTTACTTTGCCTTGTATGTTTGTTGGCTTGCTAATTAGATTGTTGCCACGCATACTTTGCTTTAAACTTGCTTGTCCTATAGGGTGTGTTCACCTAGTTGTATATCTAGTGAACCCTATTTATCCGCTAAACCTTAAAATTGACAAGAAAGATTAAAATTTGTAGTCTCCTATTCAACCCCCCCTCTAGTTGACCGTATCGATCCTTTCAAATGGTTTATTGAATCTCGATCGTAGTAATACATATATTCCTAATATTGATGCCAAAATATGCAAAGTTGATAATGATAGCGCAACATACTTGTGGCACTGCCGTTTAGGTCATATTGGTGTAAAGCGCATGAAGAAACTCCATGCAGATGGACTTTTGGAATCACTTGATTATGAATCATTTGATACTTGTGAATCATGCCTCATGGGCAAGATGGCTAAAACTCCGTTCTCTGGACCAATGGAGCGAGCTAACGACTTATTGGAAATAATACATACCGATGTATGCTGTCCGATGAGTGTTGAGACACGCGGCGCGTATCGTTATTTTCTAACCTTTACAGATGATTTGAGTAGATATGGGTATATCTACTTAATGAAACACAAATCTGAAACATTTGAAAAGTTCAAAGAATTTTAGAGTGCAGTAGGGAATCATCGTAACAAGAAAAAGGTTTCTACGATCTAACCGTGGAGGTGAATATTTGAGTTACGAGTTTGACCTTCATTTAAAACAATATGAAATTTTTTCACAACTTACGCCACCTAGAACACCACAGCGTAATGGTGTGTCTGAACGTCGTAACCTTACTTTATTAGATAATGGTGCTTTCTATGATGTCTCTTATCGATTTGCCTTTATCATTTTGGGGTTATGCATTAGAGACAGTTGCATTCACGTTAAATAGGGCACCGTCTAAATCCGTTGAGACGACACCATATGAACTATGGTTTGCCAAGAAACCTAAAAGCTGTCATTTCTTGAAGTTTGGGGATGCGATGCTTATGTCAGAAGGCTTCAGCCTGATAAGCTCAAACCCAAATCAGAGAAGTGCGTCTTCATAGGATGCCCTAAGGAAACTATTGGGTACACCTTCTACCACAGATCCGAAGGAAATATCCTTTTTGCCGAGAATGGGTCATTTCTAGAGAAGGAGTTTCTCTTAGCAGAAATAAGTGGGGGGAAAGTAGAACTTGATGAGGTAGTTGTACCTTCTCTCGAATTGGAAAGTAGCTCACCAGGGAAAAATGTTTCCATGATGCCTACACCAACTAGAGAGGAAGTTAATGATGATGATCATGAAACTTCAGATCAAGTTACTACTGAACTTCGTAGGTCAACCAGAACATGATTCGCACCAGAGTGGTAATCCTGTCCTAGAAGTCATGCTGTTAGATAACGGCGAACCTACGAACTATGAAGAAGCTATGATGAGCCCATATTCCAACAAATGGCTTGAGGCCATGAAATCTAAGATTGAATCCATGTATGAGAATAGAGTGTGAACTTTGATGGATTTTCCTGATGATCGGCAAGCCATAGAAAATAAATGGATCTTCAAGAACAAGACTAACGCTGATAGTAAATGTTACTATCTACAAAGCTCGACTTGTTGCGAAAGGTTTTCGACAAGTTCAAAGGGTTGACTACGATGAGACTTTCTCACCCGTAGTGATGCTTAAGTCTGTCCAGATCATGTTAGAAATTGCCACATTTTATGATTATGAAATCTGGCAAATGGACGTAAAAAATGCATTCCTTAATGGATTTCTTAAAGAAAAGTTGTATATGATGCAACCAGAAGGTTTTGTCGATTCTAAAGGTGCTAACAAAGTGTGCAAGCTCTAGCGATCCATCTATGGACTGGTGCAAGCATCTCGGAGATGGAATATACGCTTTGATCAATTGATCAAAGCATATGGTTCTATACAGACTTAAGATGAAGCCTGTATTTACAAGAAAGTGAGTGGGAGCTCTGTAGCATTTCTGATATTATATGTGGATGACATATTGTTCATTGGAAATGATATAGAATTTCTGGATAGCATAAAAGCATACTTGCATAGGAATTTCTCAATGAAATACCTCGGTGAAGCTGCTTACATATTAGGCATCAAGATCTATAGAGATAGATCAAGACGCTTGATAAGATTTTCAATGAGTACATACCTTGACAAGATTTTGAAGGAGTTCAAAATGGATCAGTCAAAGAATGAGTTCTAGCCTATATTGTAAGGTGTGAAGTTGAGTAAGACTCAAAGCCCGACCACGACATAAGATAGAGAGAGAATGAAAGACAGTCCCTATGCCTTAGCCATAGATTCTATAAAGTATGCCATACTATGTACCAGACCTATTGTGTACCTTGCCATGAGTTTGACAAGGGGGTACACTAGTGATCCAGGTGTAGATCACTAGACAGTGGTCAAAATTATCCTTAGTTACCTAAGAGGACTGAGGAAATATTTCTCGGTTATGGAGGAGATAAAGAGTTTGTCGTAAAGGGTTATGTCGATGCAAAGCTTTGACACTGATTCAGATGACTCCGAGTCTCAATTTGGATACGTATTGAAAGTGGGAGCAATTAGCTAGAGTAGCTCCATGCAGTGCTTTGTAGACACAGGAATTTGCAAAATACATACGTATCTGAATGTGATAGATTCGTTGACTAAACTTCTCCCACAAGAAAAACATGATCACACCTTAGTACTCTTTGGGTGTTAATCACATGGCGATGTGAACTAGGTTATTGACTCTAGTGAACTCTTTGGGTGTTGGTCACATGGCGATGTGAACTATGGGTATTAAATCACATGGTGATGTGAACTAGATTATTGACTCTAGTGCAAGTGGGAGACTGATGGAAATATGCCCTAGAGGAAAAAAATAAAATGTTTTTATTATATTTCCTTAATCATGATAAAGGTTTATTATTCATGCTAGAATTATATTGATCAAAAACTTAAATACATGTGTGAATACATAAACAAATACCGTGTCCCTAGTAAGCCTCTACTAGACTAGCTTGTTGATCAAATATGGTTAAGGTTTCCTAATGATAGACACGTGTTGTCATTTGATAATGGGATCACATCATTAGGAGAATGATGTGATGGACAAGACCCATCCGTTAGCATAGCATATGATCGTTCAGTTTATTGCTACTGCTTTCTTAATGTCAAATACATTTTCCTTCGACCATGAGATCATGCAACTCCTGTATACCGGAGGAATACCTTCTGTGCTATCAAACGTCACAACGTAACTAGGTGATCATAAAGATGCTCTACATGTATCTCCGAAGATGTCTGTTGAGTTGGCGTGAATCGAGACTGGGATTTGTCACTCCGTGTATCGTAGAGGTATCTCTCGGCCCTCTCGGTAATACACATCACAAGAAGCTTGCAAGCAAAGTGACTAAGGAGTTAGTTGCAAGATGATGTATTACGGAACGAGTAAAGAGACTTGCACGTAACGAGATTGCACTAGGTATAGAGATACCAACGATCGAATCTCGGGCAAGTAACATACCGACAGACAAAGGGAATTACGTATGTTGTCATAAAGGTTCAACCGATAAAAGATATCCGTGGAATATGTAGGAATAAATATGGGCATTCAGGTCTTCCTATTGGTTATTGACCGGAGAGGTGTCTCGGTCATGACTACATAATTCCCGAACCCGCAGGGTCGCACGCTTAACGTTCGTTGACGCTAGAGTAGTATTGGGATATTTGATGACTGGTAACCAAATGTTGTTCGGAGCCCCAGATGAGATCCCGGACGTCACGAGGAATCTTGGAATGGTCGAGGGGTTAATATTTATATATGGGAAGTCATATTTTGGGTTCCGAAAAAGGTGCAGTTTTTTCGGTATTGTATCGGGAAGCTTCCAGAAGGTTCTGGGGGATTCTGGAGGGGTCCGGAAGTCCACAAGTGGGTCCACCACGACCCAAGGGCTAGCATGGGCTGCCGGGAGGCACCCTGACCTTATTGGGCTAGGTGCACCAAGTCCTCAAAAGCCCATGTGGCTAGGGAAGGCAAAAAAGGAAGGAGTCATAGTAGGAATAGGATTGGACTTGGAGTCGAAGTCATATCCCCCTTAGTTGCGCCCTAGGGCTTGGGGGGGGGGGGGCTGTTTCCCACGCCCCTCCACCTATATATAGAGGGGAGGGGCGCCCCAAGAGGACACACCAAGCCCTTGGCGCCCCTCTCTCTCCCGTTACTCTGTAGTTCCACCGCCTTGTCCGGGCGATGCTTAGCAAAGCGCTGTCGATGCTCCACCACCACTCCGTCGTGTTGGTTGTGATTCCATCTACTTATCCTCTCCTGCTTGCTGGATTAAGAAGGAGGAGACGTCATCGAGCCGCACGTGTGCTAAACTCGAAGGTGCCGTCCATTCGGCACTAGATCGGTTGGACCGTGATCGGATCGGGAAGAGTATGAGTACATCAACCGCGTGATAAACACTTCCTCTCAGCGATCTACAAGGGTATGTATATGCTATCCCCCTCTCGTAGCTATGCATCTCCATGGATAGATATTGCGTGTGCATAGAATTTTTTTTGTTTTCCATGCAACGTTCCCCAATAGTTCATCCGGAGAGGAGTGGTTGCAGGCACATTGGATCGGAGATTCTTTTCCGTACACACCATATTGGACAGGAGAGTTATCTGGAAAAAATAGTTGTGTGGATAGTATGTAGGGTGTAATTTTATTTGACTTGTAAATTATGTCCACGGATATGAATTCTTATAGAAGATGGTTTTTAACAACCGGCTCCCATCCTATTTTTATTTCCTTTGTATGTGTTCTTTTCTTTTGTATGAAAGGTGCATTAGAATGCTGAATGAATTTACCATGCATATGCAAACTATAAGTGATGGATGTGTTATGCTTCTACTTGTTGTGTCCAAGGGAACAATCAGGGCGTGTAAGGTTGCCATCCGCACTTTTCCACGCTTGTGTGCCACAAGTGTGGCATGCTGAAGGAAATATGCCCTGGAGGCAATAATAAAGTTGTTATTTATATTTCCTTATATCATGATAAATGTTTATTATTCGTGCTAGAATTGTATTAACCGGAAACTTGATACATCTGTGGATACATAGACAAAACACCGTGTCCCTAGTAAGCCTCTACTAGACTAGCTCATTAATCAAAGATGGTTAAGTTTCCTAACCATAGACATGTGTTGTCATTTGATGAATGAGATCACATCATTAGGAGAATGATGTGATGGACAAGACCCATCCGTTAGCTTAGCATAATGATCGTTAAGTTTTATTGCTATTGCTTTCTTCATGACTTATACATATTCCTTTGACTATGAGATTATGCAACTCCCGGTTATCGGAGGAATATCTTGTGTGCTATCAAACGTCATAACGTAACTGGGTGATTATAAAGATGCTCTGCAGGTATCTTCGAAGGTGTTTGTTGGGTTGGCATAGATCGAGATTAGGATTTGTCACTCCGAGTATCGGAGAGGTATCTCTAGGCCCTCTCGGTAATGCACATCATAATAAGCCTTGCAAGCAATGTGACTAATGAGTTAGTTATGGGATGATGCATTATGGAACGAGTAAGGAGACTTGCCGGTAACGAGATTGAACTAGGTATGAAGATACTGACGATCGAATCTCGGGCAAGTAACATATCGATGACAAAGGGAATAACGTATGTTGTCATTACGGTTTGACCGATAAAGATCTTCGTAGAATATGTAGGAACCAATATGAGCATCCAGGTTCCGCTATTGGTTATTGACCGGAGAGGTGTCTCGGTCATGTCTACATAGTTCTCGAACCCGTAGGGTCCGCACGCTTAACGTTCGATGACGATTTTGTATTATATGAGTTATGTGATTTGGTGACTGAATGTTGTTCAGAGTCCCGAATGAGATCACGGACATGAAGAGGAGTCTCGGAATGGTCAAGAGGTAAAGATTCATATATATGACGATAGTATTCGGACACCGGAAGTGTTCTGGGGGTATTAGGTACGTATCGGGTCACCGGAAGGGGTTCCGGGCAATCCCCGGCAAGCTATATGGGCCTAATGGACCAAGAGGGGTAACACACCGGCCACAAAGGGGCTGGTGCGCCGCTCCCATATTGTCTGGCCAAATTGGAGAAGGAAAGGGGAAGATGGAAAAGAAAAAGGGAATAGGATTCCCCCTTCCCCCTCTTCCCTTCCTACTCCGAATAGGAATAGGAAAGGTGGGTGATACGTCTCCGTCATATCTACTTTTACAAACACTTTTGCCCTTGTTTTGAACTCTAACTTGTATGATTTGAATGGAACTAACCCGGACTGACGCTGTTTTCAGCAGAATTGCCATGATGTTGTTTTATGTGTAGAAAACAAAAGTTCTCGGAATGACCTGAAACTCCACGGGATGTCTTATAAAAAATAATAAAAAATCCTCGCCAAAGATGAAGACCAGGGGGCCCACACCCTGTCCAGGAGGGTGGGGGCGCCCCCCTTCCTAGGGCGCGCCCCCTACCTCGTGGGCCCCCTGGAAACCTTCCGACGCCAACTCCAACTCTATATATTGGCTTTCGGGGAGAAAAAAATAGGAGAGAAGAAATCATCGCGTTTTACGATACGGAGCCGCCGCCAAGCCCTAAAACCTCTCGGGAGGGCTGATCTGGAGTCCGTTCGGGGCTCCGGAGAGGGGGATTCGTCGCTGTCGTCATCATCAACCATCCTCCATCACCAATTTCATGATGCTCACCGCCGTGCGTGAGTAATTCCATCATAGGCTTGCTGGACGGTGATGGGTTGGATGAGATTTATCATGTAATCGAGTTAGTTTGTTAGGGTTTGATCCCTAGTATCCACTATGTTCTGAGATTGATGTTGCTATAACTTTGCTATGCTTAATGCTTGTCACTAGGGCCCGAGTGCCATGATTTCAGATCTAAATCTATTATGTTTTCATGAATATATGTGAGTTCTTGATCCTATCTTGCAAGTCTATAGTCAGTTACTATGTGTTATTATCCGGCAACCCCGAAGTGACAATAATCGGGACCACTCCCGGTGATGACCATAGTTTGAGGAGTTCATGTATTCACTATGTGCTAATGCTTTGTTCTGGTTCTCTATTAAAAGGAGGCCTTAATATCCCTTAGTTTCCAATAGGACCCCGCTGCCACGGGAGGGTAGGACAAAAGATGTCATGCAAGTTCTTTTCCATAAGCACATATGACTATATTCGGAATACATGCCTACATTACATTGATGAATTGGAGCTAGTTCTGTGTCACCCTAGGTTATGACTGTTACATGATGAACCGCATCCGGCATAATTATCCATCCCTGATCTGGTGCCTACGAGTTCTCCATATACTGGTTTATGCTTATTTACTTTCCCGTTGCTACTGTTACAACCACTACAAAATACCAAAAATATTTACTATTGCCCGCATTACTCTTTTGTTACCGTTACCACCACTATCATATTACTTTGCTACTAAACACTTTGCTGCAGATACTAAGTTTCCAGGTGTGGTTGAATTGACAACTCAGCTGCTAATACTTGAGAATATTCTTTGGCTCCCCTTCTGTCGAATCAATAAATTTGGGTTGAATACTCTACCCTCAAAAACCGTTGCGATCCCCTATACTTGTGGGTTTTCAAGACCTTTTTCTGGCGCCGTTGCCGGGGAACATATCTCTATTCTTTGAGTCACTTGGGATTTATATCTGCTGGACACTATGAAGAACTTGAAAGACGCTAAGACAACAATTTATCCCTCAACTACGAGGAGAGGTAAGGAACTGCCATCTAGCTCTGCACTTGATTCACCTTCTGTTATGAGTAAGCTTGCGACACCTAAACCTGCTTCTGCTATTCGTTCCAATATGTCGCATGTTATTGATGATGCCACTTCTGCTATCAATGATACTTATGATGAAACTGCTTCTATGCTTGATACTACTGTGTACCTTAGTGAATTTCTTGATGAACAAATTGCTAGGGCTAGAGAGAAAGAAATTATTGAATCTGATTATAATGATGAGAGTGATGATGAAGATATGCCTGTTATTCCTGAGGGTTATGTTTTTGATATGGAATCTTATGCCGCTATTTTAGCTTGCAAAGATAGATATGAGCTCAAGAGGTTATTAGCTAAATGGAACAAAGAATCACTTAGAGATAAAATGAAACCTGACCCTGCTTTTGCTACTTCACCTATTTGTGTTCCCGATAAGGATTATGAATTCTTTGCTGATCCAGATATAATTACTTTGGTTGAATCTGATCCTTTCCATGGTTATGAATCTGAAACTGTTGTAGCACATCTTACTAAATTAAATGATATAGCCACCCTGTTTACTAATGATGAGAGATCGCGCTACTTTTATATACTGAAGATATTTCCGTTCTCATTAAAGGGTGATGCTAAGATATGGTTTAATTCTCTTGATCCTGGTTGTGTGCATAGTCCCCAGGATATGATTTATTACTTCTCTGCTAAATATTTCCCTGCTCATAAGAAACAAGCTGCTCTAAAGGGAATATACAACTTTGTGCAAATTAAAGAAGAGAGTCTCCCACAAGCTTGGGGGAGGCTTCTCAAGTTACTTAATGCTTTGCCTGATCATCCTCTCAAGAAACATGAAATACTTGATATCTTTTATAATGGACTAACCAATGCTTCCAGAGATGACCTGGATAGTTGTGCTGGTTCTCTTTTCAGGGAAAGAACACCGGATGAAGCTGAAATTCTATTGAATAATATGTTGACAAATGAAAATAATTGGGCACCTCCTGAGCCAGATCTTGCTCCAATTAATGATCCTATTCCTAAACCAACTCCGAAGAAGAGAGGTGTTCTATTTCTCAGTCCCGAAGATATGCAAGAAGCAAATAAATCTATGAAAGAAAAATGTATTAAAGCTGAAGACATTAAGAATTTACCTCCTATTGAAGAAATGCATGGTCTGAATATACCGCCTGTTGAAGAAATATATGATCTTAATCCTTTATTTATTGAAGAACCTCCTGATCCCGATATCCCGACACAGGTAGGAAAGGTAAATTCTCTCTATAGATATGATAAAGCTGAAGTCCCTCCTACTAAAATTGTTAGTCAGTGCTTGGATGAGTTTGATAACTTTATGTTTAAGCAAGACGACTTCAATGCTTATTTTGGTAGACAATTAAAGCAAAATGCTTATATGATTAAACGCTTGGGTGATTATATGGCTAATATTGAAGGTGAACTTAAACTTGTTAGCAAACATGCTTCTATGGTTACCACTCAAGTAGAACAAGTACTTAAAGCTAAAAAAGAAGTGCTTGATGAAATGAATAGTAAGAAAAATGATTATGCTGTTAGAGTGGCTACTAGAACTGGTAGAATGACTCAGGAACCTTTGTATCCTGAAGGCCACCCTAAGAGAATCGAGCAAGATTCTCAGAGACATAATATTGATGTTCCTAATTCTTCTAAAAAGAAGAAAAAGAAAAATGATAGAATTGTGCAAACTTCTAGTGAACCTATTGCTGAACCACCTGATAATCCAAATGATATATCTATGTCTGATGCTGAAACACAATCAGGTAATGAACATGAACCTAGTGAAAATGTTAATGATGATGTTCATGATGATGCTCAACCCAGTAATGATAATGATGTAGAAGTTGAACCTGGTGTTGATCTTGATAACCCACAATCAAAGAATCAACCTTATGATAAGAGAGACTTTGTCGCTAGAAAACATGGTAAAGAAAGAGAACCATGGGTTCAGAAACCATGCCTTTTCCTCTGAAACCATCCAAGAAAAAGGATGATGAGGAATTTGAGCGCTTTGCTGAAATGATTAGATCTATCTTTTTGCGTATGCGATTGACTGATATGCTCAAAATGAATCCTTATGCTAAGTACATGAAAGATATTGTTACAAATGAAAGAAAGATACCGGAAGCTGAAATTTCCACCATGCTTGCTAATTATACTTTTAAGGGTGGAATACCAAAGAAACTTGGAGATCCAGGAGTACCTACTATACCATGCTCCATTAAAAGAAATTATGTTAAAACTGCTTTATGTGATCTTGGAGCCGGTGTCAGTGTTATGCCTCTCTCTTTATATCGTAGACTTGACTTGAATAAGTTGACACCTACTGAAATATCTTTGCAAATGGCTGATAAATCAACTGCTATACCTGTCGGTATTTGTGAGGATGTGCCTGTTGTGCTTGCAAACGTCACTATTTTAACGGACTTTGTTATTCTTGATATTCCCAAGGATGATAGTATGTCTATTATTCTTGGAAGACCTTTCCTTAATATTGCAGGGGCTGTTATTGATTGCAGCAAATGCAATGTCACTTTTCATGTTAATGGTAATGAGCATACGGTACACTTTCCAAGGAAACAACCTCAAGTTCATAGTATCAACTCTATTGGAAAAACTCCATCGATTATATTTGGAGGTTTTGAATTTCCTCTTCCTACTGTCAAGAAGAAATATGATATACTTATTATTGGGGATGTGCATATCCCCGTTGAGGTAACCTAGTGCTATTCGAAATTTCCCCGGTTTCATGATTATTGGAATGATTTTGTTAACAAGACTTGATCAACCTTGTTAGTGCATTCCTTTTGATGAGCATGAGATGGATGAAGCTAGAAGCACAACCTTCTGTACCCTCTCTATATTTTCTGTAATTTAGTAGAAATAAAGTAAAAATAGTTTTTTTCTGTCTTTTTCCTGATTTATCCGTGCAGTATAAAAATATCCCGAAGATAAAAGTCCTCAGAATGACATGCCAATTTAATATGATTTTTTCAGGAATATTTGAGGATTTACTGTGCAAAAATTACCGCGGGGGGAGCTGCCACCTGGTCACGAGGGTGGAGGGCGCGCCCCCTGCCTCGTGGGCCCACGGTGGCCCTCCTCCACTTATCCCAGCACCCATCTTCTTCCTCTTCCTCACACAAACCCGAAAAACCAACTCTAGCACGAGTTCCAGCCATCTTTGCTGTGATTTTCGATCTCCTTGCTCAAAGCACCTCTCGCAAAACTTCTTAGGGAGATTGTTCCTTGGTATGTGACTCCTCCATTGGTCCAATTAGTTTTTGTTCTAGTGCTTTATTCGTTGCAAATTTGTGCTGCATAGGTGACCATGTTCTTGAGCTTGCATGTCAAATTTATATGGTTCCAAGTAGTTCTAATGCTTGATATAGGCTCTAGGCACTTGTAGGACTAGTTGCTATCAGTTTTATTGAAGTTGGTTCACTTTTGTTTGAAGTTACTAAAAATTTCTGAATTTTTTTAGAGAAAAACAATATGCTTAGGAAGATGTTCCAAGGTGGTTCTTCTAAGAAGCAAGGACCCAGGCTTGCTATGCGTGATGCTGACGAGGAACCACCAAGAGACGCTCTAGTGCGGCCTTGCGAATGGCCGTCGGAAAATTTTATGGATCGTGCAGGAATTAAAGAAGAATTTAAAGCATATTTGCGCAATGCCGGTCTTGAGGACTTTGAGGCTGACAAATGCCCCCAGGATCATGATCTCACAAGCTCATTTGTTAGGAGGTTTGAGTATTCATCTTCGCGTAATTCTCCTTCAGTCATGTTTGATCCCTATGACAAATCTTATACCATGGACTTAGAGGATTTCACTTTTGCTTGCAAACTTCCATCATGGGGTAGTGTTAGGGATCCCTCTAAATCTGAATTTAGAAACTTTCTTGCTAGTATAACTGTAGGGGAATCTAGAGATATAACGCATGCTACCATAGGGAGCATTCACTTTCCTGCTATACATTATTTTGCTCTCTTCATTGGTAGATGCATAAATGCTAAGGATGAAGCATGTCACATGTGTGTCCCTGACCTTAGCATTCTTAGGAGTGTTGTGTTAGGAGACCAATCTTATCATATGGGAGCCATTGTAGATCGTAGGTTGCATCACAATAGATTTAATGGAGATTTCTTTGGAGGAATTTATGCAACCCGCTTAGCTAATTTTCTTGAGATAGACATTCATGAGGGTGATATGGAGTTGCCTCCTGCATATTTAGATTATAACTCTATGGCTTCACACCAGTTTGTCGAGAGGCCTGAATCACGTCTCTTATATCTTTTAATTTTTAACAAACGACATGTTGTCTGTATTACTCTCCCTGCTCCTGCCTTCTTTGGTTCTCAGGCAAAACGATGATATACTATCACCGAAGAGGAGGCAAATGAGTAAGAGAGGAGAGCAGAGGCAACCTGACTCCATGCTGCAGCTCAGGAGGCGATAACTGCTGCATCACAGTATGATCCCAGCTATTCTTCGTCACAGTACGATCCCAGCTACACCTACGGGTATCCGCCAGGCTATCCCTGGCAATAAACCAACTTAGGCCAAAAGCCTAAGCTTGGGGGAGTACGTATTTCTCACCGAAATTACATTTATGTTCACACACACTCATTGCTAGATGTCGGTGCTCATACTCTTTCACTGTAATATCCAAGCTAGTTTATTTTCGTTTTCCTGCTTTCTTCTTGTGTGTTTGTTAAACCTTAAGAAAAACCAAAAAAAATTAGTAGTAGTTTACTTTTCTGCTGTAGTAGTAATTAAAAAGAAAACCCCAAAATATTTCCCGTTCTTCTTTTTCTTGTTGGGAGCTTTCCCGTGTAAATAGTTTTATTTCTTTTCTTTTCTTTGGGGGTCAGTAGGAGAAGACCATAATTAAATTGTTGAAGTCGCTCTTATATGCATTATTGCTGAATTAACCCAGAGCCCATATTGCCTTGTCTTCTCCTATTTATTGAATGCTCGCAGATTCCAGCTTAGTCCAATGCACATGCACTCTTATTATTATTCACTTCGTTCGGTCGTGCAAGTGAAAGGCAATTATGATTATATATGATGGACTGACTGAGATGAGAAAAGCTGGTATGAACTCGACCTCTTTTGTTTTTGTAAATATGATGAGTTCATCGTTCTTGATTCAGCTTGTTATGAATAAACATGTTTGCAATGACAATTAGAGATCATAGTTGCTTGTGCCATGCTTGATTAGCTATGAGTTATAATGGTTTACCTTGTGTGGCAACATGCTATTGAGATGATTATGATGTGGTATGATGGGGTGGTATCCTCCTTTGAATGATTTAAGTGACTTGACTTGGCACAAGTTCACACATGTAGTTGAAACGAATCAACATATCCTTCACGATATTTATGTTCATGGTGGATTATATCCTACTCATGCATGCATCCAATGTTTATTAATTTTAATGCATGTACATGGCTGTTGTCGCTCTCTAGTTGGTCGCTTCCCAGTATTTTGCTAGCCTTCACCTGTACTAAGCGGGAATACTGCTTGTGCATCCAACCCCTTAAACCCCAAAGTTATTCCAGATGAGTCCACTATGCCTTCCTATATGCGGTATCTACCTGCCGTTCTAAGTAAATTTGTATGTGCCAAACTCTAAACCTTCAAATAAACATTCTGTTTTGTATGCTCGAATAGCTCATGTATCAACCAAGGCTGCCCTTATCTTCCATGTTAGGCGGATTATTCTCAAGAGGAGTGGACTCCGCTCCTCACTCACGAGAAAATGGCTGGTCACCAGGATGCCCAGTCCCATGCTTTATGCAAACTAAATCAAAATTAATTGCAAACAAAACTCCCCCTGGGACCTGATGTATGTTGGAGGCACTCTTTGTTTCGAGCAAGCCATGGATTGATGCTTGTTCGTGGAGGGGGAGTATAAACTTTACCATTCTGTTTGGGAGCCGCCTATAATGTGTGTGACATGGAAGATATTGCCATCTCTTAGTTGCTACGTTGACGATGAAAGTATACCGTTCAAAATATAATTTATCTCTATTTCAAAACCGAGCTCTGGCACCTCTACAAATCCCTGCTTCCCTCTGTGAAGGGCCTATCCATTTACTTTTATGTTGAGTCATCACCCTCTTATTAAAAAGCACTAGCTGGAGAGCACAACTGTCATTTGCATTCATCACTATTAACCTATATTGGGTGTGACTATGATTGAATCTCTTTTACCATGAATTACAATGTCTAGCCAGTCCTTGATCTTTAAAGGTGCTCTGCATTTATGTTTTGCGGTCTCAGAAAGGGCTAGCAAGATACCATCTTGTTATATCATATTATGATTGTTTTGAGAAAGTGTTGTCATCCGAGATTTGTTATTATGACTTGCTAGTTGATTATGCTATTGATATGAGTAATTATGAGACCTGAGAATTATTGCAAATGTGGTTAGTTATGATCTTTGCTGAAAATTTGAATGCTGGCTTGACATATTTACAACAACAAGAGCAAATAGAGTTTGTAAAAGTTTTTCTTTCTCTTTCAGTTTGTCAACTGAATTGCTTGAGGACAAGCAAGGGTTTAAGCTTGGGGGAGTTGATACGTCTCCATCGTATCTACTTTTCCAAACACTTTTGACCTTGTTTTGGACTCTAACTTGTATGATTTGAATGGAACTAACCCAGACTGACGCTGTTTTCAGCAGAATTGCCATGATGTTGTTTTATGTGCAGAAAACAAAAGTTCTCGGAATGACCTGAAACTCCACGGGATGTCTTATAAAAAATGATAAAAAATCCTCGCCAAAGATGAATACCAGGGGGCCCACACCCTGTCCATGAGGGTGGGGGGCACGCCCCCCCAGGGCGCGCCCCCTACCTCGTGGGCCCCCTGGAAACCTTCCGACGCCAACTCCAACTCTATATATTGGCTTTCGGGGAGAAAAAAATAGGAGAGAAGAAATCATCGCGTTTTATGATACGGAGCCTCCGCCAAGCCCTAAAACCTCTCGGGAGGGCTGATCTGGAGTCCGTTCGGGGCTCCGGAGAGGGGGATTCGTCGCTGTCGTCATCATCAACCATCCTCCATCACCAATTTCATGATGCTCACCGCCATGCGTGAGTAATTCCATCATAGGCTTGCTGGACGGTGATGGGTTGGATGAGATTTATCATGTAATCGAGTTAGTTTTGTTAGGGTCTGATCCCTAGTATCCACTATGTTCTGGGATTGACGTTGCTATAGCTTTGCTATGCTTAATGCTTGTCACTAGGGCCCATGTGCCATGATTTCAGATCTGAACCTATTATGTTTTCATGAATATATGTGAGTTCTTGATCCTATCTTGCAAGTCTATAGTCACCTACTATGTGTTATGATCCGGCAACCCCGAAGTGACAATAATCGGGACCACTCCCGGTGATGACCATAGTTTGAGGAGTTCATGTATTCACTATGTGCTAATGCTTTGTTCCGATTCTCTATTAAAAGGAGGCCTTAATATCCCTTAGTTTCCAATAGGACCCCGCTGCCACGGGAGGGTAGGACAAAAGATGTGATGCAAGTTCTTTTCCATAAGCACGTATGACTATATTCGGAATACATGCCTACATTACATTGATGAATTGGAGCTAGTTCTGTGTCACCCTAGGTTATGACTGTTACATGATGAAACGCATCCGGCATAATTATCCATCACTGATCTGGTGCCTACGAGTTCTCCATATACTGGTTTACGCTTATTTACTTTCCCGTTGCTATTGTTACAACCACTACAAAATACCAAAAATATTTACTATTGCCCACATTACTCTTTTGTTACCGTTACCACCACTATCATATTACTTTGCTACTAAACACTTTGCTGCAGATACTAAGTTTCCAGGTGTGGTTGAATTGACAACTTAGCTGCTAATACTTTAGAATATTCTTTGGCTCCCCTTGTGTCGAATCAATAAATTTGGGTTGAATACTCTACCCTCAAAAACTGTTGCGATCCCCTCTACTTGTGGGTTATCAGGGGGAGGCCGAATTGGGAGGACCCCAAGTAGGATTACTCCTACTTGGGGCGCCCCCTTGGCCGCCTCCCCTCCCCTCTAACCTATATATATGAAGGGGCACCGCTAGAACACACAACAAACATTGTTAGCCGTGTGTGGCGCCCCCGTTCATAGTTTATGCCTCCGGTCATATTCACGTAGTGCTTAGGCGAAGCCCTGCGCGGATCACTTCACCAGCACCGTCACCATGCCGTCGTGCTGACGGAACTCTCCCATGACACTTTGCTGGATCAAGAGTTCGAGGGACATCATCGAGATGAACATGTGAAGAACTCGGAGTTGCCATACGTTCGGTGCTTGAGCAGTTGAATCGACAAGACGTTCGACTACATCTACCGCATTAAGCTAACGCTTCCGCTTTCGGTCTACGAGGGTACGTGGACACACTCTCCCCCTCTCGTTGCTATGCTTCTCCTAGATAGATCTTGCGTGAGCGTAGGATTTTTTTTAAATTGCATGCTATGTTCCCCAACAGTGGCATCTGAGCCAGGTCTATGCGTAGATGATATGCACGAGTAGAACACAAAGAGTTGTGGGTGGTGATCATCATACTGCTTACCACCAATGTCTTATTTTGACTTGGTGGTATTGTTGGATGAAGCGGCCCGGACCAACCTTATATGACCACGTTCATGAGACCGGTTCCACCGACAGACATGCAACTAGTTTTGCATAATGGTGGCTAGCGGGTGTCTGTTTCTCCAACTTTAGTTGAATCGAATTTTACTGCAGCCGGTCCTTGTTGAAGGCTAAAATAGCAAACTTGATAAATCACCATTGTGGTTTTGATGCGTAGGTAAGAACGGTTCTTACTAGAAGCCCGTAGCAGCCACATAAAACTTGCAACAACATAGTAGAGGACGTCTAACTTGTTTTTGCAGGGCATGTTGTGATGTGATATGGTCAAGACATGATGTGACATACGTTATTGTATGAGATGATCATGTTTTGTAAAAGTTATCGGCAACTTGTAGGAGCCTTATGGTTGTTGCTTTATTGTATGAAATGCAAACGCCATGTAATTGCTTTACTTTATCACTATGCGTTAGCGATAGTTGTAGAAGCAATACTTGGCGAGACGACAATGCCGCTACCATGGAGATCAAGGTGCCAAGCCGGTGATGATGGAAATCATGACGGTGCTTTGGAGATGGAGATCAAAGGCACACAATGATGATGGCCATATCATGTCACATATTTTGATTGCATGTGATGTTTATCTTTTATGCATCTCATTTTTCTTAGTACGGTGGTACCATTATAAGATGATCCCTTACTAAAATTTCAAGGTATAATTGTTCTCCCTAAGTATGCACCCTTGCGACAGTTCATCGTGCTGAGACACCACGTGATGATCAGGTGTGATAGGCTCTACGTTCACATACAACGGGTGCAAGACAGTTTTGCACATGCGGAATACTCAGGTTAAACTTGACGAGCCTAGCATGTACAAACATGGCCCCGGAACACTGGAGACCGAAAGGTTGAACGTGAATCATATAGTAGATATGATCAACATAGAGATGTTCACCATTGAAGACTACTCCATCTCACGTGATGATCGTACATGGTTTAGTTAATTTGGATTAGTGATCATTTAGATGACTCGAGGGATGTCTATCTAAGTGGGAGTCCTTAAGTAATATGATTAATTGAACTTAATTTATCATGAACTTAGTCCTAATAGTATTTGCATATCTATGTTGTAGATTAATAGCTCGCGTATAGCTCCCCTATTTTATTTCTGATATGTTCCTAGAGAAAACTAAGTTGAAAGATGATAGTAGCAATGATGTGGACTGGGTTCGTGATCTTAGGATTATCCTCTGCTGCATAGAAGAATTATGTCCTTGATGCACCGCTAGGTGACAGACCTATTGCAGGAGCAAATGCAGATGTTATGAATGTTTGACAAGCTCGGTATGATGACTACTTGATAGTTTAGTGCACCATGCTTTACGGCTTTGAACCGGGACTTCAAAAATGTTTTGAACACCATGGAGCATATGAGATGTTCCAAGAAGCTGAAAATGATATTTCAGACTCATGCCCGTGCTAAGAGGTATGAGACCTCTGACAAGTAATTTGCCTACAAGATGAAGGAGAATAGCTCAGCTAGTGAGCATGTGCTCAGAATGTCTAGGTACTACAATTGCTTGAATCAAGTGGGAGTTAATCTTCCAGATAAGATAGTGATTGACAGAGTTCTCTAGTCACTATCACCAAGTTACTATAATATGCAAGGGATGACGAAAACGATTCCCAAGCTCTTCGCGATGCTGAAATCAGCGAAGGTAGAAATCAAGAAATAGCATCAAGTGTTGATGGTTAACAAGACCACTAGTTTAAAGAAAAAGGGCAAGGGAAAGAAAAGGAAACTTCAAAAAGAATGTCAAGAAAGTTGCCACTCCCATGAAGAAGCCCAAAGCTAGACCCAAGCCTGAAACTGAGTGCTTCTACTGCAAAGGAAATGGTCACTGGAAGCTGAACTACCCTAGATACTTGGTGGATAAGAATGATGGAAAAGTGAACAAAGGTATATTTGGTATACATGTTATTGATGTGTACTTTACTAATGTTTATAGCAACCCCTCAGTATTTGATACTGGTTCAATTTCTAAGAGTAGTAACTCGAAACAGGAGTTGCAAAATAAACAGAGACTAGTTGAGGATGAGGTGACGATGTGTGTTGGAAGTAATTACAAGGTTGATACGATCACCATCGCACACTCCCTCTACCTTCAGGAATAGAATTGAACCTAAATGAATGTTATTTGGTGTTTGTGTTGAGCATTGATACGTCTCCAACGTATCTACTGTTCCAAACACTTTTGCCCTTGTTTTGGACTCTAACTCGCATGATTTGAATGGAACTAACCCGGACTGACGTTGTTTTCAACAGAACTGCCGTGGTGTTATTTTTGTGCAGAAGTAGAAGTTCTCGGAATGACCTGAAAATACACGGAGACACGTTTTGGAAATGATAAAAAATATTGGCGAAAGAATCAACATCAGGGGGCCCACACCCTGTCCATGAGAGTGCAGGGCGCCCCCCTCGGGGCGCGCCCCTGCCTCGTGGGCCCCCTGGGACTCCACCGACCTCAACCCTGACTCTATATATTCATTTTACGATATAGAGCCGCCGCCAAGCCCTAATCTTCCTCGGGAGGGCTGATCTGGAGTCCGTTCGGGGCTCCGGAGAGGGGAATCTGTCGCCATCGTCATCATCAACCATCCTCCATCACCAATTTCATGATGCTCTCTGCCGTGCGTGAGTAATCCCATCGTAGGCTTGCTGGACAGTGATGGGTTGGATGAGATTTACCATGTAATCGAGTTAGTTCTGTTAGGGTTTGATCCCTAGTATCCATTATGTTCTAAGATTGATATTGCTATGACTTTGCTATGCTTAATGCTTGTCACTAGGGCCCGAGTGCTATGATTTCAGATCTGAACCTATTATGTTTTCATGAATATATGTGAGCTCTTGATCCTATATTGCAAGTCAATAGTCACCTACCATGTGTTATGATCCGGCAACCCCGAAGTGACAATAATCGGGACCACTCCCGGTGATGACCGTAGTTTGACGAGTTCATGTATTCACTAAGTGTTAATGCTTTGGTCCGGTACTCTATTAAAAGGAGGCCTTAATATCCCTTAGTTTCCAATAGGACCCCGCTGCCACGGGAGGGTAGAAAAAAAGATGTCATGCAAGTTCTTTTCCATAAGCACGTATGACTATATTCGGAATACATGCCTACATTACATTGATGAACTAGAGCTAGTTCTGTGTCACCCTATGTTATAACTGTTGCATGAGGAATCACATCTGACATAATTCTCCATCATTGATCCATTTCCTACGAGATTTTCACATATTGATCTTTGCTTAGTTACTTTTCCGTTGCCACTGTTACGATTGCTACAAAAACCGCTACTGTTACTTTTGCCACCATTACCGTTACTTCCATACTACTTTGCTACTAAATACTTTGCTGCAGATATTAAGTCTTTCAGGTTTGGTTGAATTGACAACTCAACTGCTAATACTTGAGAATATTCTTTGGCTCCCCTTCTGTCGAATCAATAAATTTGGATTGAATACTCTACCCTCGAAAACTGTTGCGATCCCCTACACTTGTAGGTTATCAAGACTATTTTCTGGCGCCGTTGCCGGGGAGCATAGCTCTATTCTTTGAGTCACTTGGGATTTATATCTGTTGATCACTATGAGGAACTTGAAAGATGAAAGAACCAAGATTTTCCCCTCAACTACGAGGGGAGGTAAGGAACTGCCATCTAGCTCTGCACTTGATTCACCTTCTGTTATGAGTAAATTTGCAACACCTACACCTGTTATTGATTCTGATATGTCGCATGTTATTGATGATGCCACTTCTGCTATGCATGATGCCTATCATGAAACTACTTCTATGCTTGATAATACTGTGCCATTAGGTCTTGCTAGGGTTAGAGAGAATGAAATTATTGAAACAGATAATATTGATGAAAGTGATGATGAAGATTCTCCCCCTAGATATGAATTGCCTGATGTGCCTGAGGGTTGTGTTATGGATGAAGAAACTGCTAGAGACCTTTTTGCTTGCAAAGATAGATATGATCTTAAGAATCTGTTAGCTAAGCTGAAAGAAAAGTCTTTGAATGCTAGAATGAAATATGACCCTGCTTTTGCTACTTCACCTATCTGTATTTCTGATAAGGATTATGATTTCTCTGTCGATCCTGAGTTAATTACTTTGGTTGAATCTGATCCTTTTTATAGCTATGAATTTGAAACTATTGTGGCACATCTTACTAAATTGAATGATATAGCCACCCTATTCACCCATGAGGAAAAAAATTGTTACTACTATATCCTTAAGTTATTTCCGTTCTCATTAAAGGGTGATGCTAAAACATGGTTTAATTCTCTTGCTCCTAGTTGTGTGCGTAGTCCCCAGGATATGATTTATTACTTCTCTGCTAAATATTTCCCCGCTCATAGCTGCCTTAAGGGAAATATATAATTTTGTGAAAATTGAAGAAAAGAGTCTCCCACAAGCTTGGGCGAGGCTTCTCCGATTACCTAATGCTTTGCCTGATCATGCTCTCAACAAAAATGAAATACTTGATATCTTTTATAATGGACTAACAGATTCTTCTAGAGACCACCTGGATAGTTGTGCTGGTTGTGTTTTCAGGGAAAGAACTGTTGAGCAAGCTGAATTGCTATTGAATAATATATTGAGTAATGATAATGATTGGACACTTCCTGAACCAACTCCTAAGATAACTCCGAAGAAAAGGGGTATCTTATTTCTCAGTCCTGAAGATATGCAAGAGGCAAAGAAATCTAGAAAGAAAAGGGTATTAAAGCTAAAGATGTTAAGAATTTACCACCTATTGAAGAAATACATAACCCGACATAGGGTTGTGGAGACTCTGGGAGAACGACCTAAAGAAAAAAAATGAATGTGCCAGGTGGATAGAATGCCGAGGGTGGGGGAGGGCGAGGAGGGCATGTGCATGCACGAGAGAAAGTTAGTGGTAGCTACAAAGTTTAGAGGATTGTGTGGGTGTAAGAGACTAACAAAGATCATAATTTGATATGAAAGCGGATTCATATATTTGAATAGGAGATCATAGTGTTTTAAACATTGCATGCATGAATATAGCGGTGATACACGTGATGTGCACATGTTATACCATAATGTGATAATGCATGGCGTTTGCAACTCACAGCTAAATGCTAAACAATCTAAACAATCTCACATTTTATTTGAATTTGTGATAATGTGTGGCATTCGCAGCTTACAACTAAATATCGAACAATCTAAACAATACTATATATCAAACATTCTCACATTTTATTTGAATTTGTGGTAATGTGTGGTGTTTGGAACTCACATCTAAATACTTGTAGGCGTAGGGGGCGGGGCACCATACATAATGCGATAAACACATTATACATATGAGACATGGTTTAGATTATGAAGATCTAGCTAGAGCTAGAAATGTAATGTGATTTGAAATCAAAATAAAGTGGATTCAAAAAATCTAGTTCGAGTTCATATAGGAGTACACATAGTTCATATGTAACTCGAGACTAATCATGTGGTGTACTGTGAAGATAATACACAAACGATGGTTTAACTTGACAATAATGATGATTGTAGATCTTATTAAAACAGAGAAACGAATTCAAATGCTTTGACTTCACAACAATCATTACTGTAGATCTTATTCAAATAGAGAAACGAATTCAAATTGAGTTCATATTGAAGCGGTAGTATACACGTTTGGAATGCACTAAAACGTTCATTTGAGTAGTAGGTTGCATGCATTATACACGTAGTGAAATATTTTAATTGAACATAACATGAATTCAAAGTTTTGAATGACATTTGTAGGGCGCATTGATTTGGGACAGTACATGTTAGGCTTGTTCGGAAATTTCAACCCGCGCCTTGTTAGCCCGAAATATTTTAAGATATATCTTTGTCTCGTTGCGCTCCGACAACTCCCTCCATCTCAACCCGCACCTTGCTATTCCGAAATTAGAACGCGCGCGAAAACTCCCACCTCCTGTGAAATCCCTTCACGTGAAATGCCCGTGGTACCCCTGAACCGAAAGAACCGCCTCAAATCGGTGGGGGCACTTTCGTAACTTACCCCACATTTCGGACAAGCGCGTCTCTAAGCCATGGTTCCCCACTGCCATCCCATCTGCCCACCCATTCGTACACCGAGGCCGCGAAAACTCGCGACGAAACCCCACACCCTGCTCCGTCCGCCACCCAGTCGGAGCCTCTTCCCCGACGACGTCGTCCACAGCAACACCTCGACGTCCCTCATCCACCGTACCGGATGAGGATCCGTCATCGATCTCATCGTCCCACCGGTTCAGCCACCCCGTCCTCCACCTCCAAGGAGCTGCCCCGACGTTCCCCATGTCTTTCGCGCCACCTCCAATTACACACTGCTGTCTTCACCTGCACCACCGGAAGAGCATCATCATCACCGTTTCCTCGGATGAAGCAACGGCCTAATCGGCGCTACCAAAGAGGTTGTACACTAATCGCCGCATTTTCTTCTTGATTCGATCTCACGGTGCTGCCGGCGCTCGGTCCCGAGCCGACACGGCGTGACTCCATCCACGGCGGCGTCGCCGGCCACTTCCTCCACGGCGTCGCTGCCTCGGCGGCGATGTCCACATCAGTAGGACCTGCTGCGGCTTTAGCTCTCGCTCGCGCTGCTGCTCTGCTCTTGCTCTCGGTCCCCTGCCTGGTCTGCTCTTGCTATTGCTCTTGCTCGCGCTGCTGCTCTCGCTCTTGCTCTTGCTTGCAATGCTGCTCCGATTTAGCTACACTTCAGTCGATTTGTCGACTTTTG
>NC_041387.1:18216950-18255308 GCF_002162155.2 Triticum dicoccoides
CTTAGGGTTCAGGATGGGGGCGGTGGTCGCCGGCGGTGGCGGGGCATTGGCGGGGCGGTGGCGTGGGGATCGCCGGAGAAAAAGCTCGGCATGGGGGGCCTAGAGGGATGGCCGGGGCAGCGGCGGACCGGCGGTGGGGAGTGTTTTCAGGGCGGGCGGGCGGCGCACCGCCGGCCGCGGGCGGCGGGGGCTGCTGTTTGGCCGGCTCAGGGGGGTGGAGGTTGAAGATGAACCGCAAGCCCTTGATTTCGTATCCAACGACTGCAAAATCGACTGAACAGAGATGAAAAAGTCAGTCGACCGACGTGTAGCCTCACCTTGCTAGTGCGTTCAGTTTCGACAGCAAAATTCAGTTTCGACAGCAAAATTCAGTTTCGACAGTTAAGTTCAGTTTCGACAGTTAAGTTCAGTTTCGACAGTTAAATTCAGTTTCTACAGTTAAGTTCAGAGATGAGCGGCTGATGTATTTTACATCTAGCACTTTGTGGTTATGTATTTTACGTCATGTATTGGAGATGCTATTAGAATTACACTCAGGTTAACGTTGTTCGTTGTCTCTCTTGTCCTGCTTCAGCCTCGGCGTCGTACAACTCACCGGAGCTGCTCTAACGACAAAACCCTCCATCACAGCGGAGCAGTACCTCGGGCTCCATCTCCAGAAGCCTAAGCTCTTCTTCCCCTCCTCCGACAGCCAAGTCAGCTGGAGCATCCTCACCGCCCAACCCAATCACACTGAGATCGACATGGCTTCGCCAAAGAGGTTCTACACTTGTTGCATCTCTTTTTTACTCTACATGTTATATATATTGTCCACTGAGCACACGGATTTGTTCCTTTAGTATCTCCTTGAAAGAAAAAACGTAGGAATTTTAATTTTCACTTGTCCTCCTTTTCAAATTCCTATTCATGAAGCACATGACTAAGAGATAGTAGCATAATAGCATTATAACCGTACATTTTCTGGTGGTTTGACTTAATGTCACCATGCTTCTTTGCATCCTGTGATCTTCCAATTGTTGTGAATCAAACACCCAGATTGGCAGAAATCCTGTGTTTTTAAATTCTCTGTTTTGCACGTGCATTCCTATCCTATTCCTGTCTATTTCCTATCCCTGCATTGTTGGAATCCTCTAATTCAAACGAGCCCTTACAGAATTACTTCTCTTACAGATAGTTGTCAATGAAAACCTTGCGTGGTTTGTCCCGCTCCTGCTGCGCCGTCGTCCACCCCAGCTCAGCTGCTCCAACGACAGAAGGGTCCAGCACAGCAGGGATCCGGCCTCCAGACTGTCTTTCGCCGCCTCAGATCTTCTTCCCCGCCGCTGGCAGCCATGAAAATTGCACTACCATCATCAACCGAGCAGATGACCTCGAGGACTACACGGGTCCGCAAGAGAGGTCTCACTCTTTCGCGTCTGCTTACGTTATGCATCGCTTAATATTACATGCTACTTTATCGTCCTGTTCACCGATTAGACTCTGAGTCAGCTCCAAACTAATGGTCAAACTTGAGTTTTTAAATGGTTGCGGGGTACATATCGAGGCCGCTATCAATAGTATCTATCTACTATCTGGTTAATCTCCGGTGTCTACTATGAGTTTCATGCTGGGTGGGAAACAAACAGTAAAGAAGCCATTATCTGTATTTTTTAACTGAAGCCATTATCTGCCTGCTATTATTGGTTTTGGGTCTATCCACAGGATGCTACCATCACTCTGGATTTCTGCATGCACTCCTTACATAATCTCACTATGTTTTATTCCTATGCATGACAGTTATTGTAAACAATGGAACTAAACATGTAGAGCAAAAGAGACGAGCCTTGCGTGGCAATAAAATTTCATGCAGACGTCGCTCCATGGTAGGCGCAAAGGTAGCCCCCCCTCCACGCATTTCAGATTGTAATCGAGAGGAAGATATCTGTTATGAGGGGGATTCAGAAGGGGAAGACAACTCCTATTTACCCCCTGAGGTCTTTGCTCTAACTTGGCATGCTGATGTTCGTTATATCATGCATATGGTGTCTTGCATTGCTTACTTTATACGTCAAATATGTCATCTGCTTAGTTTAGACATCCTTTGTGTGAATGCCATCTGTTTAGTTTATTCATCATTTATGTGAATTATGCAACGCCATCTTGTTTAGCCAGGCATCATATATGTGAATTTTGCAATGCCATCCTGCTTAGCCAGTCATCTTATATGTAAATTATATCAGACCATCCTTTTTTTGGTTACATATTACATTTGTTAAAAATGTTATTACATTCAACCGCTCTTCGTGTGCATCAGCCATTTGACACGGTGATGGCAAATTCTGGAGTGAAAACAAGGTCTTCAGAGCAGACTATGCTATCTGACGAAGCGCATATCGCGCTGGTTACAGATATCTCCTCAGAGGAGGATTCAGAGACAAATGACCAGTCCTATTCCCCCCCGAGGTGTATGCTCTAACTTGGCAGGGTTATGTTGCTCATATCGTGCATATGGTGTCTCGCATTGCTATGTCATTTGATTAGTTTAGACATGCTTTGTGTGAATGCCACCTGTTCAGTGTCTAATTACCATATATGTGAATTATGCATTGTCATCTTGTTGCAAGACATTATATATGTGAATTATACAATGCTATCTTGTTGCAAAGGCGTGATATATGTGAATTATGCAATGTCATGCTGTTTAGCCAATCATCATGTATGTGAATTATATCGTGCTATCATTTTTTTTGTATTACGTGTTCCATTTGTCGACAACGTTTGTATATTCAACTACTCTTCCTGTGCATCAGCCATTTGAAGCGGTGATGGAAGTATCTGGAGTGAAAACAAGGTATTCAGAGCAGACAATGCTACCTGCTGAAGCAGACATCTTGCTGGTTACAGAGAGCTCCTCAGAGGAGGATTCAGAGACTGATGACCAGTCCTATTTTCCCCCTGAGGTCTATGCTCAAACTTGGCAGGGTTATATTACCCATGTCATGCATGTTGTCTTACATTGCTTAGTTTTTACATCATATATGGATTGCCATCTGCTTACTTGCTTACTATATAAATCATATATTTGAATTATATCATGTCATCATGTTTACATAGTACATACACATCATCTATCTGAATTATGGCATGCAACCCATTTAATAAAGACATCATATAGTTATATCATCTCATCCTGTTTAGTGTTTACAGTCATCATATTTTGAATTATGGCATTCTATCCGTGAATGTATGTGAATTATGGCAAGCCAACCTATTTAATAAACACATTATATAGTTATGTCATGTCATCCTGTTTACATAGTCTCATATTTTGAACTATGTCTTTCCATCTTTTTAGTTAGCCATCATAATGTGAAATTGTGTCATGCTATCCTATTTAGTTAGCCATCATATATGTGAAATTGTGTCATGCTATCCTGTTTGGTTAGACAACATAAATATGAATTATTTCATGCCCTCTTTTATTCCCCACTATCCATTGCACCTGTCTATCATACAATGTCTATACTTTCAATTACTTTTCTTGTTTATCAGCCATTTGAATTGGAGAGCATGATGGCAGTATCTAAGGGAGTAACAACACGGTCTTTAGAAAAGATAGTGCTACCAGTTGATGCAGATAGAACCACTGTTGTACTTGCCCAAGTACCAGATCCACCGCACATAACCCAGACTCTCGCAGATTGTACCCCTACCCAGTTGGACAGAGAACCAGCTACACCCCTTCTAACCCCAACCCCGGCAGATAGTAACCCAGTTCCAGTTGACACAGCATCATCTCCACCATAGAGCACCCAAACACGAGCAGTTAGTAAGGGAACTGCAGTGCCCAAAGCACGAGGACCACCACTCCGAATCCCAACTCAACGCTTAAAGGAGAAGAAGATTTGTTCTCAGGTCAGGTTCTGTAGCTATGGTTCATACTCCTTTGCTATTGCATGACTGTATTTACTCATACCAACTATTTTCAAATTTGAAGGATGGAATTGAAACTCCAATGGCGCAACAGGTATGTTTTAAACCTGTTTCTTTAACCGGTTTGCTGTTGTAACCTGCTCTATGTTGATTTTAGTTTCAATTGAATAAACAGTTATGTTCTCATGTCATGCACATTGCAAGTGTTGTTATTGCTCTATAGTTACCCACACTTATATTCTGTCTATTCTGCTTTGTCTTGAACAAATATTATTTGAACTGTGTCTCTATCTTGATTTGGCAAAAAAAA
Source organism: Triticum dicoccoides (assembly GCF_002162155.2). Taxonomy (NCBI): domain Eukaryota; kingdom Viridiplantae; phylum Streptophyta; class Magnoliopsida; order Poales; family Poaceae; genus Triticum; species Triticum dicoccoides. Next base: position 18,221,173 of record NC_041387.1, read on the forward strand.
CTAGAATGATATAGACCATAAAGTGACCATGGTACATAGATATATGTTTGTTTCATGCTGTTATCCTGTCCACTTTACTACTGAACTCATTTACCAAAATGAGTTTCATATACAACATGGTAAACATGTGATGTGTCTTCTTGTTTCTCTTTTAGAATGCGGACAAAATATTGGAGAACAGTACCGCGTTATCTAATGGTAAAGGAAGTAATGCAGATAAGATTCAAGATAGTGAGACATCCCTGTTGGTCTCCAAGAAAGCTGATAAAAACTATCTTGACGACAGTGAGGGAACCCAAAAGTCCTGTCTTGATGTAGTGTTCGAGTTACTGGCCACTACTGCTGGCCCAAGCTCTTCGAACTCACTGCCTGAATCAGTTCGTCTTCTTGAGTCTCAACTTCAAGTTGAAAGACATCGATCAGATGTGCTGCGACAGGAAGCTGAAGGATTGAGGAAGTCCCTGCAGAATTCAGATGCATATTTTCTGGTGCAACAGCAAGCGCTGGAGGATTTAAGCGCCAAACAAGAGAGAGTTAATAAGCTTGCTAAGCATCTTGCCAGCATTATGGGTACCCAGGATATTGTTTCTTGAGATCTTCTGAAGTGGTTTCAGTTCTGGATTTGTTTTGCTGCGGCATTTATTTCCGCTGGTCGCCAACTTTGACAACCAGTGTATATGATATGCTGCTTTGTTCCCTATATTTGTACTGGTGGCAAACTTTGATGCCTAGTGGATGTAATATGTGTAATAGTCGTGATAGCCTAGCGTTAGTTGCTTGCTTATTTATTTCCTTGTTGTCTTGTTTATTTGTTTGCTTGTAGTCACTGCAGTTCTTTTTCCGCGGTTAGCTAGTGGCTGCAATAACCTATTTTTTAAAACTAGGCCACAATAACCATGGGCTAATATTTACTGTAGTGACACTGGCCTCCTACTGGCCGTAGAAACAGTGGGCCTTCTACGGGCCGTGGAAACAATGGGCCTTCTACGGGCCGTAGAAACAATGGGTCGTCTGCGGGCCGTATTATGAATGGGCCTTATACGGGCCGTATAATCGATTGGCCAAACATGGGCCAAACAGACCACATTATGGCCGTAAACAGGCTAGAGTTGGAATCTTCCGTTCATGGGCCGACCATAACGGGCCATCGTTAATAGGCCGTATTTGATGACGCTATGAAATCGGCCCAACGTATTAACGGACCACAAACGGGCCGACTGTAACCACGGGCTGAATTTGGCCCACAAGCAGAAAATGACAATAACGGGCCATAAGTAAACGAATGCTGGAAATGAGCCCAAGAATAAATGGGCTCTGAGAAGGCCGAAAGATAACATGGGCTAGAAACGGCCCAACAGAATAACGGGCCGTTAATGGGTATAAAGTGATACACTGTTCATTACGGGCCAGTTTCACCACGGGCCGTTAAGGGGTGTAAAGTGATACACTGTTCATTACGGGCCAGTTTCACCACGGGCCGTTAGTAGGCCAAGAGTTACATAGGGCCTCATATGGGCCGAAAGAAGTCATGGGCCATACATTGGCCAGAAGTGAAAACGGGCTGGAATCATATTGGATGGCCCAGATAACGCTACTGGGCCTAATTCGGATAGGGCGTAACGGGCCTTGGGTTAGCGGGCTGTAAATGGGCTATATTCGAACAGGCCGTTAACAGGCTTTCCATGGGCCGGCCAGCTAGCTTTTGACCAAGTCAGACGGGCTGGCCTTTTCACAGGAATGGGCCTCTGTTGGGCCGTGCCACATGTCGACGTATCATAGGCGCCTATCTGACCCACTGATGAGCTGACACGTGTTTGGTCCGGCCAATAAGAATTTTACACGTGGAAATTTCCCATTGGTCGGGGCTGTTAACGGGTTATCGGATCCAAAACCCAACCCGATAGCTTAACGGCATTCCGTTACGGTGGATTCCACGTGTCGGTCACCCTTGACGAAAGCACTTCTGTGACGCGCGATTTATCGTCATGGAAGTGGACACTTCCGTGATGATAATTTTGTAATGTCATGGAACACTTCTACGACAGCACAGGTATGACTATCTTGATTCTGTCATAAATTTGTCATGGATGTACATGCATGACAAAAAAGCGACCTACTGTGACAAACACGTATCGTCACGGAAGTGTATTTTTTTGTAGTGTAAGAAGAATACTATTCTTAATATGTTTGATTCTGGTTATCAGTTATCTATCTACTTATGTTATCTAGCATCTACACGATACTTTGTGGAAGGTGGACTCTCGCTGTCAGAAATCAGAAATACTATTTTCTTGGCTTTGGTCTTTTGGACAGTTGAAGTTTGTGAATAATCATGTTGTGTTGTTAGTTGTTACTTTAAGTATGGTCCCTGAACTGCTAGAGGACCTTGAATTGTACTCCCTCCATTCCTAAATATAAGTATTTCTAGAGATTTCAATAGGGACTACATTCATTTTCCTCCGTATGTAGTCTCTTTTGGAATCTCTAGAAAGACTTGTATTTAGGAGCGGAGGGAGAATTTGGGTTAACCAATACCAAGTTTGTGTCCCATTTAGCGATATTTGTCTTTCTTTTTTTTCCTGAAACGCTAGAGGGCTATATTTGAGACCATTGAATTTATATGACCGTTTCATGTGTTTCTGTCGATTGAGCCTTACGTTTTTGTGTGGGCGGATCCATTTTGAATGAGGTTGCTAACTTTGTATCATGCATAACGTCATAAATACTCCCTCTCTGTAAAGAAATATAAGATCCTTTAGATCATGAATGATCTAAAGGATCTCATTTCTTTACAGAGAGACTAAGAGAAAAGCACACGATGAAATACGTAAGAGAAAAGGACGGCTTGACATCAACTGACTCAGATGAACACAATACTACATGTTTGTTATTTTTGCGAAATACCTAAGAGAAAAGAAGGGAACATCAACTGACTCAAACGAACACAATACTACGACGCCCTGGGACAACAGGGAACAGGGCAGGAGTTATGGAAATGTAAATCATTGCATTGCGCCATCATGGCGCCGAAGTGGGAGTCGCCGGGGGGGCCTCCTCGTCGTCGGTCTTCATGTTCATCCAGCTCGATGGATGTGGCTTGGCCCCTTCGTCGATGCTCGGGAGGCTGTGGGGAGTCTCCATCTGGTGCACCATCGCTTGCATCAAGGAGAGCAAGCTCTCCTTCAGGGCAGCGTTCGCCCCAACTAGCCTCCGCTGAGGCGGCTGACGAAGCGGCAAAACCATTTGCATGGCTTGGTCCAACTCGGAGAACTTTTGCTTGTGGACGTCGAAGGTGATCTGTAGGTGGGACTGGGACGACTCGGATGAGTGGGAGAGGAGGGAGGAGACTAAGAAAAGCATGATCATGGTCATCATCTTGGCCATGCCTGTTGTTTTGTGCTTTGTGGTGAACGTTGCTTGATTCTATCAGTGACTGGGAGAAATGGATTATATATATGCTCTGCTACTGCCTGGTTAGTACTTAGGCTCAGGTTCCTCATCGTTTAGGTTGGTTGTAGGTAGCGTAGTCCTTAGGTGTGACTGAGCAGCGAAGGAGAGCTAGTGCTGAGCAGGTTGGTTCAAGGTAGCGTAGCGAGACACGACGCACACAGTAGTGCTTCTCATCCTCCCCGCTCGCTAGTACTCCCTCCATAGAAAATATATATAAATATATGAGTGTTTAGATCACTAAAGCAGTGATCTAAATGCTCTTATATTTCTTTACAGAGGGAGTATTTTTCTTGCAACCTCGTGTGAAAAAAAGGCTATAGTTTTCTAGTCGTTTTTTTGCAAATTAAAAAAAATATTTGTGGGTTTTAAAAACATGAATTTCTCGTTACTCTTTTTGACACATGCCTATGAAAAACGGCCTTTCAGTATCCATCGTACGACGGAGATGTTGAAGAAGAGGCCGATGAGGAGGTTCCTGACGAATTTGAAGAGGTGGAGTGTTATGCAACGACCCAACCCAGGGAGGAGGCGCAAGGCCTCTCGTCGCTCCCGCGTGCTGGAGCCTGGAGGGCTGGAGAGAGACAGAGGAGTGCCACGGCAGCTGAAGATAAAAGGAAGGAAGTGGAGACAGAGAGGGTCGTCGACTAGCAGAAGGAAACACCTTTCCCCCTTTCATTCTCCTCCCCTATCGTGTACCCAGATTCCTCCTCCCTTCCTCCTTCTGTAATCGAATTGGTGTAACCAGGTGCATAACAATTGGTATCAGGAGTCGTTCGATCCATCTCAGTGACGCGTGATCCATCAGTCCGCAGTGCGGTCGGCCGCGGATTCGTTCCCCGCTGTAATTCCCATCGCTCGGCAGGAACCGCCGATCTAGTTGGTCGATCGGGTGTCGGATCTGGCACCGAAGAAGCGCGGCCCTTCGGTGGTCGAGCTGCAAATCTCCGCGGCGATGGGGACCGTGGAGCAGCAGAACACGGATACAAATGCCAAGCTCAACGACATCGTTGAACAGCTGAAGGGCATGACCGCGTGGATGAAGGCAATGGATTCCACGACGAAGAGCCTCTCCGAATCCGCGGTGCTTCTTCAACTACACACCGAGGATGCATCGACGCGACTGGAGGCGCTCGAGTCACCGCCGACGCGCCCCCAAGGCCCAACCAGCGCGACCACGACGCCTCCGACTGTGGTGGTGCATGCGCATGGCGGGGAGCGGCCCAGTGCGCACAGCGGGCATCACCAGCAACGAGGGCCGGTTTTGGGGGATCCCCGTTCCCCAAATCTGCCTCCGGCCAACGGTATGCCCTCCTTTGCCCCGTTCGCCGTTCGGGAGTCCTTTTGTGAAGCGACGATTTTTGCATCCTACCCCTCGACCACACTTGGGCAGTACACCCGAAATGGATTTTCCTAAATTCGATGGGGAAGATTACCAAGTGTGGTTGGACAATTGTGAACCGTATTTCGAGATTTATGGGGTGTCTGAGCCAATGAAATTAAAGTTTCCACTCTCAACTGTGTTGGGAACGCGGCGTGGTGGCTAAAAATGGCCCTGAAACGCTGGCAGTTTGTGCATTGGCACGACCTGCGCACTGCAGTTCAGGAGAAGTGGGGGAAGAACAAGCACAAATTCCACATGCGCCTGTTGCTACTACTTAACCAGACTAGCTCGATAGATGAGTACACTTCTAAATTTGACACCCTGCGACACCAAATCCTTCTAGCAGATCCACACACTAGTGAGGTGTTCTTTTTTTAAAAGAAAACATCCACTTTATTCTCCATAGGCTCCTCAAATCAATCTCTAGTTATAGAAGTGAAAGTGCTAGTTATCGACTAGAGGGGGGGGGTGAATAGGCGATTTTTATGAAAGTCTTCAAAACATGGAAGTTTTGAAGACAAACAATAGAAAGGAACCTATTGAAATGCAGCGGAAGGTAGACTACACTAAGCAAGCCATAGTAAAGTATGTAATGAAGTGAAATCATGAAGACTAATAGCAGCTAGGTAGTAAAGATCAGGATGGAAGATAGTATGAAGCCAAACAACAATAGTAGTCAAGCAATGAAGTCAAACAGGTACGGCAATCAGGCAATGACTTCACGAAGACAAACTGTAAGTAATGAGAGGGAGAGGATAGAACCAGTCACTTGATGAGGACACAAGATTTGTTGGACCAGTTCCAGTTGCTGTGACAACTATACGTCTGGTTAGGGAGGCTGAGATTCAACTCAGAAGACCACGTCTTCACCTTATTCCCCTTGAGCTAAGGACACCCAGTCCTCGCCCAATTACTCTGGTAAGTCTTCAAGGTAGACTTCCAAACCTTCACAGACTTCGTCCACCGGTGATCCACAATGACTCTTGGATGCTCAGAACGCGACGCCTACCCGGCTGGAGGATTCACAGTCCTCAAGTGTAATAAGTCTTCAAGTCACGCAGACAGAAAGACTTCAGTGATGCCTAACACTCTTTGGCTCTGGGTGTTTGGGCTTTGTCCTCGCAAGGATTTCTCTCTCTCAAAAGCTTCGGAGGTGGGTTGCTCTCAAACGACAAAAGCCGTGTACTAACTCCGAGCAGCCACCAATTTATGGTGTAGGGGGTGGGCTATTTATAGCCACTACTCAACCCGACCTGATTTGTCCGAAATGACCCTGGATCAATAAGGAACTGACACGTGTTCCAACGGTCAAATTTCAAACACACACGGCAACTTTACTTGGGCTACAAGCAAAGCTGACTCATCCAGCTCTGGATAAGATTTGCTCTCATTGTCTTCGCCCGAAGACATAGGATTTTGGTTGAGTATCACTTCAGTTACTCTGACTTTGTTCACTTGGACCCCACTTAACAGTACGGTGGTTCCTATGACTGAACAAAGAAGAAAAGGAAACAACAAAACGACTAAGTCTTCGCGCTCCATAGTCTTCACTCAATGTTTTCTCATGTCATAGTCTTCAATCTGAATATCTTCATATACCACTATTGCCGTCAATGTCTTCATACATTTTTAGGGGTCATCTCCGGTAGGTAAACCGAATCAATGAGGGACTACTACCTGTGTTATCCTGCAATTCTCACAAACACATTAGTCCCTCAACCAGGTTTGTCGTCAATACTCCAAAACCAGCTAGGGGTGGCACTAGATGCACTTACAATCTCCCCCTTTTTGGTGATTGATGACAAACTGGTTGAAGTTTTCAACGGGGATAAAATATGTGAAATTGTAAAGGATAGGGTATTGTCTTCATAAGTAGCAAAAGGCTCCCCCTGAAGATGTGCATATGAGTAATTTGCTTTTGGAATGCAAATGCACATGGCAGGTTGTACTTGTGGAGATCCTCTTCAACTTATGACGACAATTCATCATGCATGATTTGATATAACGAAGATAGTGACATGCATAATGAAAAATGGACGTCTGCAAGATGACCTAAGTGCGGAAGTTATCATCGCACATGCGGAATTTATCATCGCATCACAGAATAGCAAAAAATGTAGCAGACGACCATCAAGTTTACGTGTTACAACTCAAAGAACCAAATGTATCAAAAAGCGGGAGTTGTAAACACTAGGCAAAATATAAAGTAACCGCCCATATGGACCCGCTTGAAGACTATCAACTCATATGCTTCTCCCCCTTTTGTCAGTAAGGACCAAAAAGGTTTGAAGACATAGAGTCTCTACGCGTTCCCAGAAGGAGTAGGAGAAGCATCAGGGTCGTCAGTGTTGTTTGGCGGAGCAGATGAACTTGATGCAGTTTCGATTCGCGCTGAAGGTGGTGAAGTAGCATCGTCTTCATCATCGATGACACGGGCATTCACTGTTGCAGCAGAAGAGGAGAACTCAGAGTCTTCAAGAGACGGAGTGCGCCGCAGCACAGTCCTTCTTGGAGGTGTTGTGTCAAACTTGAAATGTTCAGAGAAGCCATCGTCTTGAAGATCATCTTCAGAATACATAAATGTCAGCCCTTTCCATGTACGTCGACAAGTTTCATGGGCGGCAAAGGCATTCTTGGTGGCAAGGTTGTGAATCCTGTTTATGTCCACCAAGAGGCTTTTCATTTGACGCTTCAGCCAGTCATGATGCTTATCCTGTTTCTGATGAAGGGCAACAAGAAGCTCTCGGTCATTGAGAACACGAGATCGCTTCTTAGGCCGTTGTGCAATGGTGCTTTCGGTGGCTTCAGTGAGGGCACGGTGAGGTGCACGCGTAGTACCAGCCAGGGGATAAACACGAGTGACTGCTTGGACTCCTTCAATGTTTTGTGAGAAGCTTTGATTATCAGCATTTTGAAGACAAAGAGGCTCCTTGGCAGGCTCTGGATAGATGGCTTCAACTGACATATCAACCTCAGGTAGAAAAATCAGATTATTGCGAGCAGAGGGCTGATAGTTGACAGCTGAGTGTAGTTTGATTAGACGCATGATCCATGGAGCGTAAAACTTCAAACCAAAGAGATCAGAGGCTGATGTAGCAAGTTGGCGGATAAAGAAGTCTTGAGCATTGAAGCTTTTGCCATGAAGAATATGGAAGACCAAAGTCTTCATTGCACCTTCAAGCTTTGCATGTGGAGAATGTCCTTTGATGGGCCAGAGAGTTTGCCTTATAATGTGATAGATAGTACGTGGCAGATACTCAAGGTCTTCAACAAAGAACTCCTTAGGATATTCAGCATCTGGAGGCAAGGGCTTCATCATGCTAAGCATCTGGCTCATGTTGGGCTCAGGCTTGTGAAAAATGCTTTTCAAAGCAGCACTGTGAAGCTGACAACCAGGTTCATAAAGATCACCTGGAGTGGGCAGGCCAGTGAGCTCAATGACATCAAAGGCCTTGGCTTCATGATGGACATTGCCTGTCATCCACTCAAGGACCCAAGTCTTCGGATCCCTGTTGTAGCCACGAATATGAAGAGTGGCATAGAATTGGAACAACAATTCTTCATTCCAGTGCTCCTTGTAAGTGACGAATTGCAATAAGCCAGAGTCTCTGAAGCAATCCAGCTCTTCTTCCAAACAGGGCAGATCAGTTATGGCTTCAGTGTCAAGATGCATATGTGGGAAAATGCGACCTTGATTGTATAAAATGCATGAGTAATAACTGCGCTGCTGATAGCTCCAGAACCGATCAGATGATATTCTTGCCTTAGAGTAGGGGTTCTTGGCGCTATCAAAGAAGGTATTGTGCACTTTGAAACCATTGACATTGAATGATCCTGGTGCAGATGCCGTACCTGGAAACCTAGGCAGTCTTGGCAGTGGCTTCTGAACCTGAGGCATGTGCTCGACGTGATAGTCAAATTGAGGACCAGCAGCAGGCGGAGGAACCAGAAGAGGCCATTTGATAGTGATAAGCTGCCCATAGTTGTATGCTTGCTCGATAGTATGCGGCCTTGGTGGCAGAATAGGAGCAGTGGCATTAGCAGAGGCGTCAAGCTGCACATCTGTTGCAGGTGCTTCATTGGCTTCATTGGTTTCTGGCACGATGTTCAATGCAGGCTCCACATTTTCTTCAGTCATGACCACGTCATTGGCTTCATTGGTGTTGGTGGTGGCAGCCTCAGGATTCTCAGTCTCCACTTGAGGAGTTGGAGGGATGGGTATAGACATGTTCACATCTGGAACAACTTCTTCAGTGATGGGGGGAGTAGCGACACGCTCTTCTGCTTGCTTTTCTTCTACTGATGCAGTCGTATTGTCTTTAGCAACATTAGCTTTAGACTCGAAGACATTCATAGTTGGAGTGGCTTCTGGGAACACCTGACGTGCAACAAATTGGCGGTGCACTTCTCCTTCTGGAACGCTCGGAAGAGTGACTTGGGGCCTTGGTCCTTTGCGAAGCCTGCGTAATGCTGGCGACGCCTGTGGAGATGGAGTTGGCTGGGCCTCAAAGTCATCGTCATCTTGCACTGGTGGGGTGACTTGTTGTTGGGGAGTACTCAGGGTGTCTTGTTGTTGTGGGTGATCAGCCCATGATGCATCCTGAGCAATTGGCGTCAGAGGACGACCAATGTTGATAAGCTCACTGTTCATTAGAACAGGCGATGATACCGTTGGGTGCTCAATCTGAGGGAGAACTACATCATCTTCAACATTGCCATGGTGACCAATGTCTTCAGCTGCGGTGGGGTCAACAGCTGGAATATCTTCAACTTCAGGAACCTCTGTGGAAGCAGGCTCATGAACTATCATGCGTCATTCTTGGTGAGAAGAGTCAGGACGAGCAACCGAGATTGGCTCGACAACAAGGGGCTCTGTGGGAGCAGCCCGATCTTTCTTGGTTTTGTGTTTCTTCTTGGAGGGTGCGTCATCAGAGGCTTCAGGATTTTTCCTTTTTCTGGCTTCAGCCTCGGCAGCCCTCGTCTTCTTCAGTTCTGAAGCGGTTGACTTGACCTTTGGCTTCGAGCCGGACACGCTGCTTGGGAAGACAATGCGAGGCTCTTCCCGCCTTGAATGTTCAGATTGGTCAACCGATGGCTTCTTCTTCTTGGTAGCCATCCCGGGGTCGATGCCAGGACGCCCAAGAGCCTTGCGCTTTTCAGCTTCATTGTAGGCTTGCACACATTTGGCAGCTGAAAGCTTCATGCACTCACGAGATCCTTGGGCTTCATCACGTTTCGTGCGAAAGGCTTGCCTGAGCTCATGTAGCATGATCTTGAAGTTCTGCACATCCTTCACACTGAGCTTGTCCATATGCTTCTTGAACTGAGCTTTTTCAAAATCTATCTTGTGCTTCAGCTCAACACTTTTCTGAGCAAGAGCTAACTCAGAAGCAATTGCGCCTTGGAAGGAGACGCTGAGGCCAATTGGAAGTTGTAGATCGTCAAAACTGAGTTCTGGATTTTCAAACCAGTCATCAATGAACTTGTTCAGAATCTCAACATCGAAGAGGGGAAGATCATTGAAGATTTCAGCCCGCTGCTTGCTCTTAATCAGCATCTCAAGAGCATCATTGGTAAGATCGTCGTCACTTGACAGATCAATTGCTTCATTTTCGTTTCATAAAATGGCAGCAGGAGTCAGAGCAAGACTGGAGGAGTGGTGCGGTGGCCAGAGGCCTCACAAGTGAAGCTTTTGGAGCAGCAGCTGATTTTGAAGCTTTAGCCTTCTTTTGCTTCTGTGGCTTTGGAGTAGGAGCAGGGGCTTCATCAGTGTCAGCATCATCATCAGAATGATCCACTTTGGCACCTTGAACGGAAATGTGAGTGATGAGGCCATCAAGGTTGTAGAAGGGTCCGATGATATTGGGTTCAACATCGCGTTTGCCGTCGGCCCAGGGAGCAGAAGGACCAGGGTTGAAGTCTAGCCCCAATGACTTCTTATTTTCCTTGGCCGATGCCTTTGCGTGCTGGAAGTTGCGCTTCAAGAGATTATCGTCACGACACCAGAGCAGTGATGATTGGTCGGCATTGTCAGGCTGTGGTCCACGGACCATACATGGATAGAAACCCTGGGCAATAGCTTCAGCTCTGTTCTTGGGTGGAAGGCTTCGAAAGAGAATATCACCCCAAGGACTCTTGATGGCATTCTTCTCAGCATACTCCTGGATCACGAACTTGTATTTAAACCATTGTTCGGCCCAATATCTTCGAATCCATTGGATTCGTGTCTTGCGCTGATTGTAATCCTCTTCTGGATCTGTCTTGTACAGCTCTGAGAGGTCATCAGGCAAATCTCTTGATGTTCCCCCACGACGCTGTCTGCCACCCTTCCTTGCTGATTTCTCTGTAGCCATGAAGTTTAGACTGAAAGGCTTCAACACTGTCAAAGGCCTCAAAGGCTTCCGCTTGCTGGTCAGACAGGAACTGGCTTCGGGAGAGTTAATGTGATGCTGTAAGAATTCTGCAAACGAATGCAGGCTATGAGAACCAAGGGATTCTCCCATGGACATGTACCTGTGACAGCATTAGAGATGCGAGGGAAGGGGAGAGGTCATATACATTCTCAGAAGATTTTGAAGATAAATCAGTTTGAAGACATTGACCTCATGATGCGAAGACATTCACTTATGTGTTTGAATTTGGTTCCAGATTTGTACGAATCCAGGAATAGGTACAAGTGAGGAATCTAACTAGTTTAGATGCATAAGTGAAGATGCTTGGCACAGTATGAGATGTAGAACTAGACAGATCCAAGTTTGAAGTCACAGAAACCACTTTTGGTAAAAAGGATGAATCTATAGGATCAAAAAGATGGTAAAAAGAGGGTTTTATTTACCACACGAAGAACTGCTAGATGGGAAGAGTAGGAGACCGAGCAGTTCAATCCACCGTGCCCTAACTTGGCGACGGAGGACACCTACGGCGGCGGCGGAGAGGACGATGCCCGCGGCTGGCGTGAGGATGGCGTCGGTGAGGTCGCGACAGCTAAGCGCTTCGTCGCCGGCGTTGTCGAAAGCTAGCGATGGCGCTAGGGTTTTGACGAGGTTGACAGGTGGAAGAAGGTTTTCTTGATCGTAAGGGGACATGTATTTATAAGGAAGGATGCGGCACAACGCAATTACGCAGGTGCCCCTGGCGATTCACATCTGAGGAACACGTGGCAAGCATGCAACATACTTGGAGTTGTCCCACGTTCCCACGCCCGCCTGAACTGTCGGATGGTTGTTCCGGCTTCTCCGGATTTTAGGCAATAAGGATAGAGCATTTAAAACAGACTCTGTACCTTCTGCTGACAAGGACGCAGAGAAGACATTTGAAAGTTTCAACAGAATGCATATGATTTGGACAGATAGAGTTTGAGATAGGAAGCATAGATAGATTAGGGTCCGATCACATTCACTTAGTTCAAAAGATTCAACAGAAAAGACATAGCTACAAGTGAATGCTGTAGAGGACAGAATACTTATACATACATACATACATATATATATATTTATAATATATATATATATATATATATATATATATATATATATATATATATATATATCCAAATGCAACAAAGTCAACATTGTGAAGATAATCGAAGACAAACCAAATGTGAAGATATAGTAAAAGTAATGCCATGGAAAAGAACAAAAACTTCAGACAAAAAATTTTTGGTGGTGGCGTTACCCACCGTATAGGAAGTATTAGACCCAGACACGGCGCACAATTATCGTAGCGCTCCGAAGTCAAATTCCACGTTAATGTATTCACACTCAGAATGTAAGTCTTCATTGATTGAAGATATACTTTACTTCGTGTGTTGCACATCTAAGTCATCAACATGCATAAGTGTTAGGATGTATGCCTGATCACAGGACATTTGAGGATTCCAAGATATTTAGCTCACACCGTAACTTGCAAAGCCTTTTCTTATCCAAGGGCTTTGTGAAGATATCTGCCAGTTGCTCTTCAGTGTTGGCGTGAATGATATCAATATCTTCCTTCATGACATGATCTCTAAGAAAGTGGTGACGAATTTCAATGTGCTTTGTCTTCGAGTGCTGAACTGGGTTGTTGGCAATCTTGATGGCGCTTTCGTTGTCACAGAAGAGTGGTACTTGTTTCAGATGGATGCCATAGTCCTTGAGAGTTTGCTTCATCCATAGAAGCTGAGCGCAGCAAGATCCAGCAGCAATGTATTCAGATTCAGCAGTGGAGAGTGATACACAGTTCTGCTTCTTTGACGACCAATAGACAAGTGATCGTCCCAGAAAATGACATGTGCATGATGTAGACTTGCGATCCACCTTGTCACCAGCATAATCAACATCCAAGAATCCAACCAGATCAAATTCTGAGCCCTTTGGATACCATAATCCTAATGTTGGGGTGTAAGCCAAATATCGAAGAATTCGCTTCACACCTAAGTGATGCGATTCCTTTGGTGCCGCTTGGAATCGAGCACACATGCAAACACTAAGCATAATATCTGGCCTAGATGCACATAGATAAAGTAAATAACCAATCATGGAGCGGTATACCTTTTGATCAAACTCTTTACCATTTTCGTCGGCACCCAGATGGTGTTTGTGGCATTGGCGTCGTGTAACCTTTGCAATCTTGCATTCCAAACTTCTTCAGGCAATCTTTGAGGTATTTTTCTTGAGATATGAAGATGCCATTCCTTTGCTGACGAATTTGAAGACCAAGGAAGAACTTCAGCGCACCCATCATGGACATCTGATATTGCTCTTGCATCATGTGTCCAAACTCATCACTATATTTGTGATTGGTGCAGCCGAAGATAATATCGTCCACATAGATTTGGCACACAAACAGTTCACCATCATATGTCTTCATGAAGAGCGTGGGATCGAGGGTTCCAGGTTTGAAGCCTTTGCTCTTCAGGAAGTCTTTGATCGTATCATACCAAGCGCGAGGAGCTTGTTTGAGGCCATACAGTGCTTTGTTGAGCTTGTACACCATATCAGGATGTTTTGGATCTTCAAAGCCAGGAGGTTGTGCGACGTATACTTCTTCTTCAATCTTGCCGTTGAGAAATGCACTCTTCACATCCATTTGATATAGCAAGATGTTGTGATGGTTAGCATAGGGTAGCAGTATGCGAATAGCTTCAAGCCTAGCCACAGGAGCAAATGTTTCATCGAAGACAATCCCTTCAACTTGAGTATATCCTTGAGCGACGAGACATGCTTTGTTTCTGGCGACTTGACCATACTCATCTTGCTTGTTTTGATATATCCATTTTGTGCCTATTATGTTATGCTTACGAGGGTCAGGACGCTTGACAAGTTCCCAAACATTGTTCAGCTTGAACTGTTGAAGCTCTTCTTGCATAGTTTGAATCCATTCAGGTTCCATAAAGGCTTCACCAACTTTCTTGGGTTCTGATATTGACACAAAGACAAAGTGCCCACAGAAATTTGCTAACTGTGTTGCACTTGAACGAGGGAGTGGACCAGTTGCATTTATGCTATCAATTATCTTCTCAATCTGTACTTCGTTTGCAATACGAGGATGAACTGGACGAAGATTTTGCTCTTGCTGATCATTATCAAAATTGGAAGGATTGTCTTCAGGCTGAGCATTGTCTTCAGGTTGATTAGGTGCAGAAATGATAAGTTGCTCTTCAGGCTGTGCTTCAGAAGGCATGATTTCACCAGTTCCCATTAGCTTGATAGATTCACTGGGTGGAGCTTCGTCTAGCATATTTGGCAAGAGCTCTCTTTGTGAGACATTGGTTTCATCGAACCGTACGTCCACAGTTTCGACGACTTTATAGAGATAGAGGTTGAAGACTCTGTAAGAGTGCGAGTCTTTTCCGTAACCGAGCATGAAACCTTCGTGAGCTTTAGGTGCAAATTTTGATTTGTGATGTGGATCCTTGATCCAGCACCTAGCTCCAAATACTCTGAAGTAACTGACATTTGGCTTCTTGCCAATGAGGAGTTCATAGGATGTTTTCTTCAGAAGCTTATGAAGATAAACACGGTTGATGACATGACATGGTGTATCAATAGCTTCAGGCCAGAACTTTCTAGGTGTCTTGTACTCATCGAGCATTGTTCGAGCCATCTCAATGAGGGTTCTGTTCTTGCGCTCCACTATGCCATTCTGCTGAGTTGTGTACGGAGCTGAGAACTCATGAGTGATTCCCATTGTATCCAGATAAAGATCAAGTCCAGTGTTCTTGAACTTAGTGCCATTGTCACTTCTGATATGCTTGATCTTGACACCATAATTCTTCATGGCACGGTTGGCGAAGCGTCTGAAGACATCTTGCACTTCAGTCTTGTAGAGAATTATGTGCACCCACGTATATCTTGAGTAATCATCAACAATGACGAAGCCATAGAGACAAGCAGTTGTTGTGAGGGTAGAGTAGTGAGTAGGGCCAAATAAGTCCATGTGTAGAAGCTCGAAGGGTTGAGATGTCGTCATGATTGTCTTCGAGGGATGTTTTGCCCTAGTCATCTTTCCAGCTTTGCAGGCACCGCACAAATGATTCTTCTTGAACTGGACGCCCTCGATGCCTATGACATGCTTCTTCTTGGCGAGAGTGTGTAAGTTCCTCATGCCAGCATGCCCCAGCCTCCGATGCCAGAGCCAGCACTCTGAAGCTTTTGCAAGAAGACATACAGCAAGCTGTGGACCTGCTGAGAAATCTACCATGTATAGATCATCTTTCCGGTACCCTTCAAAGACTAGAGACTTGTCAGATTCCATTAGTACAAGGCAACGATATTTTCTGAATATCACAATCATGTTCAAGTCACAAAGCATTGAGACGGACATTAAGTTGAAACCAAGGGATTCAACAAGCATCACTTTATCCATGTGTTGATCCTTTGAGATTGCAACTCTACCTAGACCCAATACCTTGCTTTTACCAGTGTCAGCAAATGTGATGTGACTCTTGTCAGATGGACGTAAAGTTGAGTCCATGAGAAGGCTTCGATCACCAGTCATATGATTAGTGCATCCGCTGTCCATAATCCATTCTGAAGCATGAGGTGTCATACCCTATAGTACAGTTAGGGGGATAGGCTATACCAAGAGTATTGTGAAGCATAAACATTTGACAGGCAAGAGGATTATTGAAGCTCGAATCAAGATTGGGACTGATAGGATGTATGGCAAATGATTCAGGAACAAAATACATAGTAAGACCATTTGGGCATTTGATCTTGCGCCCTACAAGATGTTTTAGGTCCCCAGCAATAGCATCAGACGCCTTTGATTTTCGACTAGAGACCTTTTCCTGCAAAAGAAAGTTAATTCTTCTTAACCACCCACATCTTCAGGGGTGGCTTAGAAGCAATGAGTCTAAGTGCAGCATCTGAGAACTTCGACTTTGGAGCCCTAGCAAATAGCCTTGCAGGAGATGAATGATACTCATATGAATAAGCAAAAAAGTTCTTAGTTCTAGGAACACTGCGGTTTGAAGACACATGCTCATATTCATAAGTCTGAGTATGGTTTCCCTGCAAAACATTGGCGTTAGGGTGACTCAGGTGAGTTCTCTGTCTGTATGAAGCCTTTGGACCATATGAAGCCTTAGGTCTGGGATTTTTCTTCTTCCCAGGTGGTGTCATGATGACATTCACTGGAAGATTCTCAAGACAGCTTTTGGGAACCCAGATCTTCTTCATAGGTGGCCCATTCCTGCAGTTAGTACCAATATACCTGGCAAACACTTCACCATTCTGATTCTTAAACAGTTTATAGTTTGCAACAAAGGATTCATCAATGATAATAGGGTTAGCACAGGTAAAGCCAGATAAGGTGGATGGGTCCACTGAAGGTCCCTTTGCAGCAACCCATGTGGTTTTGGGGTACTGCTCAGGCTTCCAGTAGGAACCATCAACATTCATTTTCCTCTCGAACCCAACACCCTCTTTCCTAGGGTTTCGGTTCAGAATATGCTTTTTGAGGACATCGCACAGTGTCTGATGCCCTTTCAGACTTTTGTACATCCCTGTTTCAAGCAATGTCTTCAACCTAGCATTTTCATCAACAATAGTACTGGTATCCTCAGCAGAGGGGTTAGTTACCACATCAGTAGTTGAAGACAATGCAATAGTAGCAGTAGTAGAACATTCAGCAATAGTGGTAGCGTTGTCACGCTCAAGGCATTTTAGACATGGTGGTTCAAATCCATCCTGAGCGGGACTAATCTGTTGAGCGCGAAGTGACTCATTCTCTTTTTGAAGATCTTCATGGGCCGCTCTCAATTTCTCAAGCTCTTGCTTCCTTTGAAGATAATCATAGGAGAGCTTTTCATGAGTGGTTGAGAGCGTTTCATGACAACTTTCAAGTTCTTGGTACTTAGCATGAAGATTTTTAATGTCTTCCACTAAGGACCGTGAACGGGTCATTTCCGCGTCCAACAGGTCATCCCTTTTGTCTAACAGTTTTTGAGTATGTTCCATAGCTTTTTGTTGTTCAGTTGCAATTTTAGCAAGTGTTTTGTAGCTGGGTTTGGATTCACAATCAGAGTCATCTTCACTTGATGTTTGAAAGTAAGCATCGCGTGATTTTACCTTGCAACCACGTGCCATGAAGCAGTAGGTGGGAGCAGAGTCATCCTTATCATTAGATTCAGCGTTGGTGTGGAAGTCATTGTCTTCAGTGTTGAAGATGGACTTGGCAACGTAGGCTGTGGCTAGAGCCAGACTTGCAACGCCAGGGTCGGACTCCTCCTCAGACTCCACCTCCGCCTCCTCATAAGCAGACTCCTCCTCTGAATCCATCTCCTTGCCAACAAAACCACGAGCCTTGCCAGATGATCTCTTCTTATGAGATGAAGACTTGGATGAGGACTTGGAAGAAGACTTTGAAGATTTCTTCTTCTTCTTGTCATCAGAATCATATTCCTTGCTCTTCTTCTTCTTCTCATTGTCCCACTGTGGACACTCAGAGATATAATGTCTAGGTTTCTTGCACTTGTGACATGTTCTCTTCTTGTAGTCATGAGTGGAAGCTTCATCATTTCTTGAGCTGGATCGTGAAGACTTTCTGAAGCCCTTCTTCTTAGTGAACTTCTGGAACTTCTTCACAAGCATAGCAAGTTCCTTTCCAATGTCTTCAGGATCATCAGAACTGCAGTCAGATTCTTCTTCATATGAGGAAACAACTTTTGCCTTCAAAGCGCGAGTTCGGCCATAGTTGGGACCATAGATATCTCTTTTCTCAGATAGCTGGAACTCATGTGTGTTGAGCCTCTCAAGTATATCAGACGGATCGAGTGTCTTGAAGTCAGGGCGTTCTTGTATCATGAGGGCAAGGGTGTCAAAGGAGGTGTCAAGTGATCTCAGTAGTTGTTGGGGAACGTAGCAGAAATTCAAAATTTTCTACGCATCACCAAGATCAATCTATGGAGTAATCTAGCAACAAGGGGAAGGAGAGTGCACCTACATACCATTGTAGATCGCTAAGCGGAAGCATTGCAAGAACGCGGATGAAGGAGTCGTACTCGTAGTGATTCAGATCACAGTTGATTCCGATCTAAGCGCCGAACAACGGCGCCTCCGCGTTCAACACACGTGCAGCTCGGTGACGTCTCCCACGCCTTGATCCAGCAAGGAGAGAGGGAGAGGTTGGGGAAGACTCCATCCATCAGCAGCACGACGGCGTGGTGGTGGTGGAGGAGCATGGCACTCCAGCAGGGCTTCGCCAAGCACCGCAAGAGACGAGGAGGGAGAGGGGTAGGGCTGCGCCAAGAGGGAGATGTTCTCGTGTGTATGGCAGCCCCAAAACCCCCACTATATATAGGGGAAAGGGAGGGGCTGCGCTCCCACCTAGGTTTCCACCCCTAGGGGTGGCGGCCAGCCCTAGATCCCATCTAGGGGGCGGCCAACGGGGGAGAGAGGGGGGGAGCACCACTAGGTGGGCCTTAGGCCCATCTGAGCCTAGGGTTTCCCCCTTTCCCTTCTCTCTTCGCCTTGGGCCCTGGTGGGGGCGCACCAGCCCACCTGGGGCTGGTCCCCTCTCACACTTGGCCCACGCAGCCCTCTAGGGTAGGTAGCCCCACCTGGTGGACCCCCGGGACCCTCCCGGTGGTCCCGGTACGTTGCCGATAGCACCCGAAACTTTTCCGGTGACCAAAACAGGACTTCCCATATATAAATCTTTACCTCCGGACCATTCCGGAACTCCTCGTGACGTCTGGGATCTCATCCGGGACTCCGAATAACATTCGATAACCACGTACATCTATTCCCTATAACCCTAGCGTCATCGAACCTTAAGTGTGTAGACCCTACGGGTTCGGGAACCATGCAGACATGACCGAGACAACTCTCCGGCCAATAACCAACAGCGGGATCTGGATACCCATGTTGGCTCCCACATGTTCCACAATGATCTCATCGGATGAACCACGATGTCAAGGATTCAAGCAATCCCGTATACAATTCCCTTTGTCTACCGGTATAGTACTTGCCCGATATTCGATCGTCGGTATACCGATACCTTGTTCAATCTCGTTACCGGCAAGTCTCTTTACTCGTTCCGTAACACATCATCCCGTGATCAACTCCTTGGTCACATTGTGCACATTATGATGATGTCCTACCGAGTGGGCCCAGAGATACCTCTCCGTCACACGGAGTGACAAATCCCAGTCTCGATTCGTGCCAACCCAACAGACACTTTCGGAGATACCCGTAGTGCACCTTTATAGCCACCCAGTTACGTTGTGACGTTTGGCACACCCAAAGTATTCCTACGGCATCCGGGAGTTGCACAATCTCATGGTCTAAGGAAATGATACTTGACATTAGAAAAGCTTTAGCATACGGACTACACGATCTTGTGCTAGGCTTAGGATTGGGTCTTGTCCATCACATCATTCTCCTAATGATGTGATCCCGTTATCAATGACATCCAATGTCCATGGTCAGGAAACCATAACCATCAATTGATCAACGAGCTAGTCAACTAGAGGCTTACTAGGGACATGGTGTTGTCTATGTATCCACACATGTATCTGAGTTTCATATCAATACAATTCTAGCATGGATAATAAACGATTATCATGAACAAGGAAATATAATAATAACTAATTTATTATTGCCTCTAGAGCATATTTCCAACAGTAGTGTCTTGACGATTTCATGCTTGGTAATCTCAGTGGCGCCGAGAGCACGAAGCTCATTTGTGATGTCGGTGAGGCGATCAAACGTGAGTTGGACATTTTCATTGTCGTTTCTCTTGAAGCGGTTGAAGAGGTTGCGAAGAACACTGGTCCTTTGATCTCTCTGGGTTGAGACGCCTTCGTTGACCTTGGACAGCCAGTCCCAGACTAGATTCGACGTTTCCAGAGCACCCACACGGCCATACTGTCCTTTGGTCAGATGACCACATATGATGTTCTTGGCAGTAGAATCCAGTTGAATGAACTTCTTGACATCAGCAGGAGTGACACCTTCACCAGTCTTGGGAACGCCATTCTTGACGACATACCAGAGGTCGACATCAATGGCTTCAAGATGCATGCGCATCTTATTCTTCCAGTAGGGATATTCAGTTCCATCGAAGACGGGGCAAGCAGCGGAAACTTTGATTATCCCTGCAGTTGACATAGCTAAAACTCCAGGTGGTTAAACCGAATCACACAGAACAAGGGAGTACCTTGCTCTGATACCAATTGAAAGTGCTAGTTATCGACTAGAGGGGGGTGAATAGGTGATTTTTATGAAAGTCGTCAAAACATGGAAGTTTCAAAGACAAACAATAGAAATGAACCTATTGAAATGCAGCGGAAGGTAGACTACACTAAGCAAGCCATAGTCATGTATGTAATGAAGTGAAATCACGAAGACTAATAGCAGCTAGGTAGTAAAGATCAGGATGGAAGATGGTATGAAGCCAAACAACAATAGTAGTCAAGCAATGAAGTCAAACAGGTATGACAATCAGGCAATGACTTCACAAAGACAAACTGTAAGTAATGAGAGGGAGAGGATAGAACCATCACTTGATGAGGACACAAGATTTGTTGGACCAGTTCCAGTTGCTGTGACAACTGTACGTCTGGTTAGGGAGGCTGAGATTCAACTCAGAAGACCACGTCTTCACCTTATTCCCCTTGAGCTAAGGACACCCAGTCCTCGCCCAATTACTCTGGTAAGTCTTCAAGGTAGACTTCCAAACCTTCACAGACTTCGTTCACCGGCGATCCACAATGACTCTTGGATGCTCAGAACGCGACGCCTAACCGGCTGGAGGATTCACAGTCCTCAAGTGTAATAAGTCTTCAGGTCACGCAGACAGAAAGACTTCAGTGATGCCTAACACTCTTTGGCTCTGGGTGTTTGGGCTTTGTCCTCGCAAGGATTTCTCTCTCTCAAAAGCTTCGGAGGTGGGTTGCTCTCAAACAACAAAAGCCGTGTACTAACTCCGAGCAGCCACCAATTTATGGTGTAGGGGGTGGGCTATTTATAGCCACTAGGCAACCCGACCTGATTTGTCCGAAATGACCGTGTGTCACTAAGGAACTGACATGTGTTCCAATGGTCAGATTTCAAACACACACGACAACTTTACTTGGGCTACAAGCAAAGCTGAGTCATCCAACTCTGGATAAGATTTGCTCTCATTGTCTTCGCCCGAAGACATAGGATTTTGGTTGAGCATCACTTCAGTCACTCTGACTTTGTTCACTTGGACCCCACTTAACAGTACGGTGGTTCCTATGACTCAACAAAGAAGAAAAGGAAACAGTGAAACGACTAAGTCTTCATGCTCCATAGTCTTCACTCAATGTTTTCTCATGTCATGGTCTTCAATCTGAATATCTTCATATACCACCACTATCGTCAATGTCTTCATACATATTTAGGGGCCATCTCCGGTAGGTAAACCGAATCAATGAGGGACTACTACCTGTGTTATCCTGCAATTCTCACAAACACATTAGTCCCTCAACCAGGTTTGTCGTCAATACTCCAAAACCAGCTAGGGGTGGCACTAGATGCACTTACAAGAAGCTTTCGCTAGCCTAGCAAGTTCATGAGCAACCTTATTAGCTACCCTATTACAATGTACAAATCTAGTCAACAAAAAATCGCATGCCATGAAGTAGCATTCCTAGAATACTGCCGCTGCAACCCCCACCGATTGTCCTCCATTCTTCATTGTGTTAATGACTTCCATATTTTCAGAGTTAATAATAAGACGATTGCATCCCACCTTTTGTGCAAGAATTAAACCAAACCTAAGAGCCATCGCTTCTGCTGTTAGTACATCAGCACACCAATCGATCTTCCAATTTCCGTCAGCAATGAAGTTTCCTTTGTCATCTCTGAGCATCGCACCTGCCGTGCCCCTGAGCAGATCGTGGTCAAAAGAAGCATCAACATTTAGTTTAACAAAACCCATAGGAGGTCGGCTCCATCCTTCTTTTCTACTAGTCACACTAGGGGAGTGGGCATTCACATAGTTTGCAGTTATAGCACGAATCCCCATCGAAATCTGATTCACATCTTGAGATTTCCCTTCATGAACCAACATGCGTCTCTCCCACCATAATACCAGGAGGTTATTGCGATTAATTCACTTGTATTTTAGCAACCTAATATAGATAGTTCTTGGTGCGGCATAAGAAGTAAAAATTCAAGAACCGCCTCACCCGCATGATCAATAACACAAGCTTTCTTAATTACCTCGTACATCCCCAGCTTTCCCCAAACCTCTTTTTCCTTCTGACATAGAAACAAGATGTGCTTTGTATCTTCTTGCCCATTCGAGCAAGATGGACAAAGGGGCGAAACATTCATATGTCTATTGGAAGTGTTCTTTGTTGAGAGATATATAGCAGGCCTTCGTCCTGAAATTTGTACTGCTGCTATATTGCATCAACTAGAGGATGTCGATACTGCTAGTTATTTGGCCTTGTTGTAGGAAGTGGAGCTCGACAACGACAAGGCATGCAACAGCTCTAAGTTTAGCCAGCGATCGTCAAGCAATTAAATAATGGGGATAGAAACAAGCGCCAATCGGCACCAGAGGAACCGCAGAATGTGGCTGAAAAGTTAGAGGCACCACGGGCTTACAGCAAGGCCAAGAACTTGTGTTTCAAGTGTGGTGAACCATGGGCAAGAGGTCGTAAATGCCCCGACAAGGTGCCTCTTCACATTGGGGAGGAATAACTGGAAATCTTGCAGCTGGATGATCCTCCTGATCCGCAACACATGTCGGATTCTAGTTCAGAGGAAGATGTGATGTTGCTTACCAATTCAAGATCCACTACATCACCAGTCAAAAGAAGAACCATGCACCTGCATGGCATGATTGGCAAGCGCAACATCCTCATTCTGATTGATTCTGGAGCCAACTATTCTTTTTTGGATGCTAAACTGACAAAGGAGCTTCAGCTTCCCACTTAACCCATGCCAGTGGCCTCCTACGTCGTCGCGGATGGGGAAACCTTGGCGAGCTCCACTATTGTGCCCCAGTTGCTGTGATGGACTCAAGGGCACACCTTCTGCCAGGATATGAAAGTTCTTTCTCTCGGCTAGTATGATCTCATTGTGGGCGTTGATTGGCTCAAGAATCACAGTCCTATGTGGGTACATTGGCACAAGAAGTGGATGAGGTTCACACATGAAGGCCGACGAATTACGCTAAAAGGGATTCGGTCAACACCAACCAAGTGCAAGCCAGTCTCCGTGGGAAAATTGAAAGGGTTGTGACGTCGTGGGGCAGTCCAGCAGCAGTGCAGGTCAGGCAAGTTCACCAGGAACAAGAGTTGTTAGCTGTGCACATACATGAGAAGGAGGAAAACATCCCCGCAGAGGTGCAGTCCCTGTTGCAGGAGTTCGATGATCGTTTCAGCGTACCTTCCAAGCTACCCCCTTATCGTATGGATGACCATACCATACCTCTTATTCCAGGAGCACAACCAGTCATTGCTAGACTGTATCGATACACACCCTAGCAGAAAGATGAGATTGAGCGAGAAATTAAAGAGATGCTCTGCACGGGTATAATTCGCCCGAGTTCTAGCCCATTTGCTACTCCAGTTTTACTTGTTCGCAAGAAAGACGAAACATGGCGTTTCTGTGTTGACTATCGACAGCTAAATGCTATCACGATCAAGAACAAGCAACCCATGCCAGTGGTAGATGAGCTGCTCGACGAGATTGCAGGAGCGAAGTGGTTCACCAAGTTGGATCTGCTCTTGGGGTACCACAAGATCAGAGTTGCGGATGAAGATGTGTTTAAAACAGCCTTTCGCACACATCAAGGCCTATACGAGTTCCTAGTATGCCCTTCGGCCTGTCTCGCGCACCAGGCACCTTCCAAGGAGTGATACACAAGGTTCTGGGCCCTCTGCTCCGACATGGGGTGTTGGCGTTCATGGATGACATCTTGGTGCATACTGCTACCTTGGACGAACACATTCGTCGGCTACGTGAAGTGTTGCATTCGCTCAACCCAAAATAGAGTACCTCGGACACGTCATCAGCGTTGATGGAGTGGCCACCGATCCAGCAAAGATTGAAGCGGTGCAAACCTGGCCTACACCCACATCGGTCCGTGCTGTTCGTGGATTTCTGGGGCTTACAGGGTACTACCGAAAGTTCATTCAGCACTACGGGGTGATTAGCCGACCCCTGACAGACTTGTTGAAGAAAGGCACGGTTTTCCAATGGACACCTCATGCAGAAACAACCTTCCAGCTGCTCAAGAAGGCGATGATGGCAGCACCAGTGTTAGTTGTGCCCGATTTCCAATAGCCCTTTGTCTTGGAGACAGATGCGTGCAAGGACGGCATCGACACAGTACTCATGCAACATGGACGAATGGCATGCCACAATCCAGAGTCTACTCGGTTTCTCTGAAGCTGGGGGCTCGCGGCGAGCTAGCCCGCCGCAGCCTCCCCAAGCGACAACAACAGCTCATGCTGCCGACCGTACGAAAGGGGCCATCCCCACGGTGCAGTCCCCGCCATGACAGCCAGAGCGAGCACCACCGAATCAAGACCCTGACGACGTCTCGATGGCTTCTTCTGACCCTCGAGCACGTCCAGGCCAACGTCGAGCCCCGGAGGATAGGCGGAGAGGAGACGCGCGCGTCGTCGAGCAACGCTGCGACGACCTTCGCCGGACCGACGGGTACGACGGCCTCAACATCGACGAGCTTGTGCTCGGTGTTGGCGGGTGCCTACCTTTCGAGGCTGGCAGCCCTGCCTTTACACGAGAGATGCGGCAAGTCCGTTGGCCGTCTGTTCGCACGTTCAAGCCAGAGATACCTGAGAAGTATGACAGGAGGCTAAACCTAGCAGAGTTCCTGAGTATCTACACCATCGTTGTTCAGGCTGCCGGGGGAAGAGATGAGAAGGTGTTTGCCAACTACTTCCCTTTGGCTGTCAAGTCCAATGTGAGGTCTTGGCTGATGCACCTACTGGAGAACTCCATCTCATCGTGGGCCGACCTCTGCCATGAGTTCATTGGCGCCTTCACTGGCGGCCATCAGGAACCCGGCAGGCCCAACGACTTTTAGCTTCTCCAGCAGAAGGAAGGAGAAACTCTCCGTAAGTATTTACAGAGATTCAGCAGAGCTCATAGAAATATCCCAAATATCCATCCGGCAGTCGTAATAGCTGCCTTCTACTCCAATGTGCGCAACCGCTGCATCCGTTCCAAGATGAACGTGCGGTTGCCGAAGACTATGAATGAGCTTTACACATTAGTGGATAAGTGTGGTCGGATGGAGGAGGGAAGGAGATTGCCCGGAGAGGAAGATTGCATCAATGTTGATTTAGAGGATGAGGATGAATCAACTAGTCAGAAGAAGAGAAAGAAGCAGAGAGATAAGGCAGTGATGACTGTTGAAGGATCTGGTACGCCTAGTACCGGCAAAAAGGCCAAAGCAGATGTCCCCGGCAAGGAAGTTGCCGTGTGCACTGACTGCAGGGAAGCCGCTGCTGCCGAGAAAGCTGGGAAAGGTGATGGGCCGTATTGCAAGATTCATCGGACCAAGGGCCACGACCTTCAAGAGTGTTATCAGGTTGAGCAGCTTGTCAAGTAGCAGAAAGCAGAGTATGAGAACCATGACAAGGAAAAATGTCAGAATGTTGCTGGCGGGAAGGGCCGAGTGAAGTTATTATTTATTTCCTTACTTCATGATAAATGTTTATTATTCATGCTAGAATTGTATTAACCGGAAACATAATACATGTGTGAATACATAGACAAACAGAGTGTCACTAGTATGCCTCTACTTGACTAGCTCATTAATCAAAGATGGTTATGTTTCCTAACCATAGACAAGGAGTTGTTATTTGATTAATGGGATCACATCATTAGGCGAAAGATCTGATTGACTTGACCCATTCCGTTAGCTTAGCACTTGATCGTGTTGTTTGTTGCTATTGCTTTCTTCATGACTTATACATGTTCCTATGACTATGAGATTATGCAACTCCCGTTTGCCGGAGGAACACTTTGTGTGCTACCAAACGTCACAACGTAACTGGGTGATTATAAAGGTGCTCTACAGGTGTCTCCAAAGGTACATGTTGGGTTGGCGTATTTTGAGAATAGGATTTGTCACTCTGATTGTCGGAGAGGTATCTCTGGGCCCTCTCGGTAATACACATCACTTAAGCCTTGCAAGCATTGCAACTAATGAGTTAGTTGCGGGATGATGTATTACGGAACGAGTAAAGAGACTTGCCGGTAACGAGATTGAACTAGGTATTGGATACCGATGATCGAATCTCGGGGAAGTAACATACCGATGACAAAGGGAACAACGTATGTTGTTATGCGGTCTGACCGATAAAGATCTTCGTAGAATATGTAGGAGCCAATATGAGCATCCATGTTCCGCTATTGGTTATTGACCGGAGACGTGTCTCGGTCATATCTACATTGTTCTCGAACCGTAGGGTCCGCACGCTTAACGTTACGATGACAGTTTCATTATGAGTTTATGCATTTTGATGTACCGAAGGTTGTTCGGAGTCCCGAATGTGATCACAGACATGACGAGGAGTCTTGAAATGGTCGAGACATAAAGATCGATATATTGGAAGCCTATATTTGGATATCGGAATCGTTTCGGGTGAAATCGGGATTTTACCGGAGTACCGAGGGGTTACCGGAACCCCCCACGGGTTATTGGACCTTCATGGGCTCTAAGGGAGAAGAGGAAAGGAGGCCAGAGGGGGCCGTGCGCCCCTCCCCTCCCTGGTCCGAATAGGACAAGGAGAGGGGGGCGGCGCCCCCCTTTCCTTTCCCTCTTCCTCCTCTTTCCCCCCTTCTCCTTCTCCAGCTAGGAAAAGAGGGAGTCCTACTCCCGGTGGGAGTAGGACTCCCCCCTTGGCGCGCCCAACCTGGCCGGCCGTCCCTCCCCTTGGATCCTTTATATACGGGGGCAAGGGGGCACCCTAGAACACACAAGTTGATCTTCGTGATCGTTCCTTAGCCGTGTGCGGTGCCCCCTTCCACCATATTCCACCTCGGTCATATCGTTGTGGTGCTTAGGCGAAGCCCTGCGTCGGTAGTACATCAAGATCGTCACCACGCCGTCGTGCTGACGGAACTCCTCCCTGAAGCTTTGCTGGATCGAAGCCCGGGGAGCGTCATCGAGCTGAACGTGTGCCAAGAACTCGGAGGTGCCGAAGTAACGGTGCTTGGATCGGTCGAACCGGGAAGACGTACGACTACTTCCTCTATGTTGCTTTAACGCTTCCGCTTCGGTCTACGAGGGTACGTAGACAACACTCTCCCCTCTCATTGCTATGCATCACCATGATCTTGCGTGTGCGTAGGAAATTTTTTGAAATTACTACGTTTCCCAACAGTGGCATCCGAGCTTAGGTTTTATGGTTTGATGTTATATGCACGAGTAGAACACAAGTGAGTTGTGGGCGATATAAGTCATACTGCTTACCAGCATGTCATACTTTGGTTCGGCGGTATTGTTGGATGAAGTGGCCCGGATCGACATTACGCGTATGCTTACGCGAGACTGGTTCTACCGCCGTGCTTTGCACACAGGTGGCTAGCGGGTGTCAGTTTCTCCAACTTTAGTTGAACTGAGTGTGACTACGCCCGGTCCTTGCGAAGGTTAAAACAGCACCAACTTGACAAACTATCGTTGTGGTTTGATGCGTAGGTAAGATTGGTTCTTGCTAAGCCCGTAGCAGCCACGTAAAACTTGCTACAACAAAGTAGAGGACGTCTAACTTGTTTTTGCAGGGCATGTTGTGATGTGATATGGTCAAGATATGATGCTAAATTTTATTGTATGAGATGATCATGTTTTGTAACCGAGTTATCGGCAACTGGCAGGAGCCATATGGTTGTCTTTTTATTGTATGCAATGCAATCGCCCTGTAATGCTTTACTTTATCACTAAGCGGTAGCGATAGTCGTAGAAGCATAAGATTGGCGAGACGACAACGATGCTACGATGGAGATCAAGGTGTCGCGCCGGTGACGATGGCGATCATGGAGGTGCTTTGGAGATGGAGATCACAAGCACAAGATGATGATGGCCATATCATATCACTTATATTGATTGCATGTGATGTTTATCTTTTATGCATCTTATCTTGCTTTGATTGACGGTAGCATTTTAAGATGATCTCTCTCTAATTATCAAGAAGTGTTCTCCCTGAGTATGCACCGTTGCCAAAGTTCGTTGAGCCCAGACACCACGTGATGATCGGGTGTGATAAGCTCTACGTCCATCTACAACGGGTGCAAGCTAGTTTTTGCACACGCAGAATACTCAGGTTAAACTTGACGAGCCTAGCATATGCAGATATGGCCTCGGAACACGGAGACCGAAAGGTCGAGCATGAATCATATAGTAGATATGATCAACATAATGATGTTCACCATTGAAAGCTACTACATTTCACGTGATGATCGATTATGGTTTAGTTGATTTGGATCACGTGATCACTTAGAGGATTAGAGGGATGTCTATCTAAGTGGGAGTTCTTAAGTAATATGATTAATTGAACTTAAATTTATCATGAACTTAGTACCTGATAGTATCTTGCTTGTCTATGTTGATTGTAGATAGATGGCCCGTGCTATTGTTCCGTTGAATTTTAATGCGTTCCTTGAGTATGCACCGTTGCATGACTGGGTCCGTAACTACGCGGACTGGGTCCGTGACTTGAGTATGCAAAGTTGATGGTAGCAATTGTTCCATTGAATTTTAATGCGTTCCTTGAGTATGCAAAGTTGAAAGATGATGGTAGCAATTACGCGGACTGGGTCCGTAACTTGAGGATTATCCTCATTGCTGCACAGAAAAATTACGTCCTGGAAACATTGCTGGGTGCCAGGCTTGCTGCTGATGCAACTGACGACGTTAAGAACGTCTAGCAGAGCAAAGCTGATGACTACTCGATAGTTCAATGTGCCATGCTTTACGGCTTAGAATCGGGACTTCAACGACGTTTTGAACGTCATGGAGCATATGAGATGTTCCAGGAGTTGAAGTTAATATTCCAGAAGAATGCCCGGATTGAGAGATATGAAGTCTCCAATAAGTTCTATAGCTGCAAGATGGAGGAGAATAGTTCTGTCAGTGAGCATATACTCAAGATGTCAGGGTATTGTAATCACTTGATTCAACTGGGAGTTACTCTTCCGGATGATAGCGTCATTGACAGAATTCTCCAATCACTTCCACCTAGCTACAAGAGCTTCGTGATGAACTATAATATGCAAGGGATGGATAAGACAATTCCCGAGCTCTTCGCAATGGTAAAGGCTGCGGAGGTGGAAATCAAGAAGGAGCATCAAGTGTTGATGGTCAACAAGACCACTGGTTTCAAGAAAAGGGGCAAAGGGAAGAAGAAGGGGAACTTCAAGAAGAACAACAAGCAAGTTGCTGCTCAGGAGAAGAAACCCAAGTCTGGACCTAAGCCTGAAACTGAGTGCTTCTACTGCAAGCAGACTGGACACTGGAAGCGGAACTACCCCAAGTATTTGGTGGATAAGAAGGATGGCAAGGTGAACAAAGGTATATGTGATATACATGTTATTGATGTGTACCTTACTAGAGCTCGCAGTAGCACCTGGGTATTTGATACTGGTTCTGTTGCTAATATTTGCAACTCGAAACAGGGACTACGGATTAAGAGAACACTGGCAAAGGACGAGGTGACGATGCGCGTGGGAAATGGTTCCAAAGTCGATGTGATCGCAGTCGGCACGCTACCTCTACATCTACCTTCGGGATTAGTATTAGACCTAAATAATTGTTATTTGGTGCCAGCGTTGAGCATGAACATTATATCTGGATCTTGTTTGATGCGAAATGGTTATTCATTTAAATCAGAGAATAATGGTTGTTCTATTTATATGAGTAATATCTTTTATGGTCATGCACCCTTGAAGAGTGGTCTATTTTTGACGAATCTCGATAGTAGTGATACACATATTCATAATGTTGAAGACAAAAGATGCAGAGTTGATAATGATAGTGCAACTTATTTGTGGCACTGCCGTTTAGGTCATATCGGTGTAAAGCGCATGAAGAAACTCCATACTGATGGACTTTTGGAACCACTTGATTATGAATCACTTGGTACTTGCGAACCGTGCCTTATGGGCAAGATGACTAAAACGCTGTTCTCCGGTACTATGGAGAGAGCAACTGATTTGTTGGAAATCATACATACAGATGTATGTGGTCCAATGAATGTTGAGGCTCGTGGTGGATATCGTTATTTTCTCACCTTCACAGATGATTTAACCAGATATGGGTATATCTACTTAATGAAGCATAAGTCTGAAACATTTGAAAAGTTCAAAGAATTTCAGAGTGAAGTTGAAAATCATCGTAACAAGAAAATAAAGTTTCTACGATCTGATCGTGGAGGAGAATATTTGAGTTACGAGTTTGGTCTACATTTGAAACAATGCGGAATAGTTTCGCAACTCACGCCACCCGGAACACCACAGCGTAATGGTGTGTCCGAACGTCGTAATCGTACTTTACTTGATATGGTGCGATCTATGGTGTCTCTTACAGATTTACCACTATCGTTTTGGGGTTATGCTTTAGAGACGACCGCATTCACAATAAATAGGGCACCATCAAAATCCGTTGAGACGACGCCTTATGAACTATGGTTTGGCAAGAAACCAAAGTTGTCGTTTCTTAAAGTTTGGGGTTGCGATGCTTATGTGAAAAAGCTTCAACCTGATAAGCTCGAACCCAAATCGGAGAAATGTGTCTTCATAGGATACCCAAAGGAAACTGTTGGGTACACCTTCTATCATAGATCCGAAGGCAAGACATTCGTTGCTAAGAATGGATCCTTTCTAGAGAAGGAGTTTCTCTCGAAAGAAGTGAGTGGGAGGAAAGTAGAACTTGATAAGGTAATTGTACCTTCTCCCTTATTAGAAAGTAGTTCATCACAGAAATCTGTTCCTGTGACTACTGCACAAATTAGTGAGGAAGCTAATGATGATGATCATGTAACTTCAGATCAAATTACTACTGAATCTCGTAGGTAAACCAGAGTGAGATCCACACCAGAGTGGTACGGTAATCTTGTTCTGGAAGTTATGTTACTAGACCATGACGAACCTGCGAACTATGAGGAAGCGATGATGAGCCCAGATTCCGCAAAATGGCTTGAGGCCATGAAATCTGAGATGGGATCCATGTATGAGAACAAAGTGTGGACTTTGGTTGACTTGCCCAATGTTCGGCAAGCCATTGAGATTAAATGGATCTTCAAGAGGAAGACGGACGCTGATAGTAGTGTTACTATCTACAAAGCTAGACTTGTCGAAAAAGGTTTTTGACAAAGTTCAAGGTGTTGACTACGATGAGATTTTCTCACTCGTATCGATGCTTAAAGTCCGTCCGAATCATGTTAGCCCCTGTTCAAGAATTCGTCCGATTAACCAGTTAACTTGCCGATTAATCCCTACTCATAGGGTCACCGAGTAGCCGATAAACCGATAAATCGTCCGATTAACTGATTAAAGGGCCGATTAACTTGCCGATTAGCCAATTAATCCCCTACTCGCCAGCCGACTGAGCAGCTACCAGTTAACGATTTCCTCAACAATGATGTTAGCAATTGCCGCATTTTATGAAATCTAGCAAATGGATAACAAAACTGCAATCCTTAATGGATTTCTTAAAGAAGAGTTGTATATGATGCAACCAGAAGGTTTTGTCAATCCTAAAGGTGCTAACAAAATATGCAAGCTCCAGCGATCCATCTATGGACTGGTGCAAGCATCTCGGAGTTGGAATATACGCTTTGATGAGTTGATCAAAGCATATAGTTTTATACAGACTTGCGGTGAAGCCTGTATTTACAAGAAAGTGAGTGGGAGCACTACAGCATTTCTGATAAGTATATGTGAATGACATATTGTTGATCAGAAATAATGTAGAATTATTCTGCAAAGCATAAAGGAGTGTTTGAAAGGAGTTTTTCAAAGAAAGACCTCAGTGAAGCTTCTTACATATTGAGCATCAAGATCTATAGAGATAGATCAAGACGCTTGATAAGTTTTTCAATGAGTACATACCTTGACAAGATTTCGAAGTAGTTCAAAATGGAACAGCAAAAGAAAGAGTTCTTGCCTGTGTTACAAGGTGTGAAATTGAGTAAGACTCAAAGCCCGACCACATCAGAAGATAGAAAAAGAATGAAAGTCATTCCCTATGCCTCAGCCGTAGGTTCTATAAAGTATGCCATGCTATGTACCAGATCTATTGTATACCCTACCACTAAGTTTGGCAAGGGAGTACAATAGTGATCTAGGAGTAGATCATGGGACAGCGGTCAAAATTATCCTTAGTGGAATAAAGGATATGTTTCTCGACTATGGAGGTGACAAAAAGGTTCGTCGTAAAGGGTTACGTCGATGCAAGTTTTGACACCAATCTGGATGACTCTAAGTCTGGATCCAGATACATATTGAGAAGTGGGAGCAATAAGCTAGAGTAGCTCCTTGTAGAGCATTGTTGACATAGAAATTCGCAAAATACTTACGGATCTGAATGTGACAGACCCGTTGACTAAAATCATCTCACAGGCAAAACATGATCACACCTTAGTACTCTTTGGGTGTTAATCACATAGCGATGTGAACTAGATTACTGACTCTAGTAAAACCTTTGGGTGTTGATGACATATCGATGTGAACTATGAGTGTTAATCACATGGTGATGTGAACTATTGCTGTTAAATCACATGGCGATGTGAACTAGATTATTGACTCTAGTGCAAGTGGGAGACTGAAGGAAATATGCCCTAGAGGCAATAATAAAGTTATTATTTATTTCCTTACTTCATGATAAATGTTTATTATTCATGCTAGAATTGTATTAACCGGAAACATAATACATGTGTGAATACATAGACAAACAGAGTGTCACTAGTATGCCTCTACTTGACTAGCTCATTAATCAAAGATGGTTATGTTTCCTAACCATAGACAAGGAGTTGTTATTTGATTAATGGGATCACATCATTAGGTGAATGATCTAATTTACTTGACCCATTCCGTTAGCTTAGCACTTGATCGTGTTGTTTGTTGCTATTGCTTTCTTCATGACTTATACATGTTCCTATGACTATGAGATTATGCAACTCCCGTTTGCCGGAGGAACACTTTGTGTGCTACCAAACGTCACAACGTAACTGGGTGATTATAAAGGTGCTCTACAGGTGTCTCCAAAGGTACATGTTGGGTTGGCGTATTTCGAGAATAGGATTTGTCACTCCGATTGTCGGAGAGGTATCTCTGGGCCTTCTCGGTAATACACATCACTTAAGCCTTGCAAGCATTGCAACTAATGAGTTAGTTGCGGGATGATGTATTACGGAACGAGTAAAGAGACTTGCCGGTAACGAGATTGAACTAGGTATTGGATACCGACAATGAATCTCGGGCAAGTAACATACCGATGACAAAGGGAACAACGTATGTTGTTATGCGGTCTGACCGATAAAGATCTTCGTAGAATATGTAGGAGCCAATATGGGCATCCAGGTTCCGCTATTGGTTATTGACCGGAGACGTGTCTCGGTCATGTCTACATTGTTCTCGAACCGTAGGGTCCGCACGCTTAACGTTACGATGACAATTTCATCATGAGTTTATGCATTTTGATGTACCAAAGGTTGTTCGGAGTCCCGGATGTGATAACGGACACGGCGAGGAGTCTCGAAATGGTCGAGACATAAAGATCGATATATTGGAAGCCTATATTTGGATATCGGAATCGTTCCGGGTGAAATCGGGATTTTACTGGAGTACCGAGGGGTTACCGGAACCCCCCC
>NC_041387.1:18255616-18263238 GCF_002162155.2 Triticum dicoccoides
TTCCCCCCTTCTCCTTCTCCAACTAGGAAAAGAGGGAGTCCTACTCCCGGTGGGAGTAGGACTCCCCCCTTGGCGCGCCCAACCTGGCCGGCCCCCCTCCCCTTGGCTCCTTTATATACGGGGGCAAGGGGCACCCTAGAACACACAAGTTGATCTTCGTGATCGTTCCTTAGCCGTGTGCGGTGCCCCCTTCCACCATATTCCACCTCGGTCATATCGTTGCGGTGCTTAGGCGAAGCCCTGCGTCGGTAGTACATCAAGATCGTCACCACACCGTCGTGCTGACGGAACTCCTCCCCGAAGCTTTGCTGGATCGGAGCTCGGGGAGCGTCATCGAGCTGAACGTGTGCCAAGAACTCGGAGGTGCCGAAGTAACGGTGCTTGGATCGGTCGAACCGGGAAGACGTACGACTACTTCCTCTACGTTGCGTCAACGCTTCCGCTTCGGTCTACGAGGGTACGTAGACAACACTCTCCCCTCTCGTTGCTATGCATCACCATGATCTTGCGTGTGCGTAGGAAATTTTTTGAAATTACTACGTTCCCCAACACCGAGGTGGTGAAGCAAACCGCCCCGACAAGCCCTTTCGGAAACATGGAAAGCCCGCCAGAGGTCGACAGAAGGAAGCCTGTAATGATGAGAGTGATGGAGGGGATGAAGAGGAAACCAGTGAGCAAGAGTTTCAAAAGGCCACAGACGCCCTGTGCATTGACGAGGTGCATCTATGCACGCTTCTCACCGCCGGCTCAAGCGGTGGGCGCGAGAAGTCAATGTCGTGGAACCAGCGCCAGAGGCCCGGAAGCCACTCAAGTGGTCCCGTACGCCCATCATCTTCGACGAGGAGAACCATCCTAGCCGCACCACTATGGTAGGATGCTTCCGTTGTTGGTCTCTCCAACAATCCGCAACCTCAAGGTCACAAAGATGCTGGTGGACGGCGGGGCCGGGTTGACTCTGATTTCCCCGGCAGTCATCGGCAAGCTTCAAATAGGAGAAGAGTTAGAGGTTACCGACAAGTTTCAAGGAGTTAATCCCGGCAGGAGCCGTCCTAAGGGAAAGATCACGCTGCCGGTAACGTTTTCGGGAGAACTGAACTACCGGACTGAGAGGACTGTGTTTGATTTGGTTGATCTCCCCCTGCCGTACAATGGGATTCTGGGACGCCCGACCCTGGCTAAGTTCATGGCAGCATCTCACTATGCCTACAACACCTTGAAGATACCTGGGCCACCGGGAGTCATCACCATCCCATCAGATGAGAAGTACGCCATTATTTGTGTGGACAAGATGTACCGGGATGCGGTCGTGGCAGAGGCCGCGACAGCGGCATCTCCCGCCAAGGAAAGCAAAGAAAAGAAGAGAGGTTGTAAGACCTCCGGCAAGGAGTCTGGGAAGCATGCCCCCACCGAGTGCGCGATACCCGTTGACGACATGCCGGAGTGCTCCAACAGCAAAAGATCCAAGGTTGCTGTACCTCAAGTGAAGAAGGTAACGGCATGGCTGGCTGGCGTTGATGGTACCTTTACTATTAGCGCCACCCTTGATGACAAATAGGAAAGCACGCTCATTGTCTTCCTGCGGGCGAATATCGATGTGTTTACCTGGCAGCCATCTGATATCCCCGGTGTTCCCAGGGAGGTAATTGAGCACCACCTTGTTGTCTGCCCACATGCCCAACCTGTCAAGAAGAAAGTATGGAAGCAGGCCTTGGAGAGGCATCAGTTCATTGCGGAAGAGATCAAGAAACTTGAGGCAACTGCTTTGGTCAGAGGAATATTGCACCCCACGTGGTTGGCAAATCCACTAGTAGTCCGGAAGGCTAACGAGAAATGGAGACTTTGCATAGATTTCACAGATCTCAACAAGGCTTGCCCGAAAGACCCATTTCCTTTGCCGCGCATTGATCAGATTGTGAATTCCACTCCAGGTTGTGATTTGCTCTCATTTTTGGACGCATACTCTGGGTATCAACAAATCTTCATGTCCAAGGAAGATGAAGAGAAGACATCGTTCATCACCCCACGTGGTACGTACTGCTTTGTCCGCATGCCTTTGGATTAAAGAGTGCCGGGTCCACTTTTGCAAGGGCAATCCAGATTGGTTTTGAGCCACAGTTGCACAGAAACATAGAAGCCTATATGGATGATATTGTGGTAAAAAACAAGGATAAGGCCACCCTTATTCAGGATTTGGAAGAGACATTTGATAATCTGCGCAAGATCAATCTAAAGTTCAACCTGGAGAAGTGTGTATTTGGTGTTCCCTCCGGCAAGCTGTTTGGGTTCTTTGTGTCCCATCGCGGGATCGAAGCCAACCCCGACAAGATCAAAACCATTGAGCAGATCCGAGCGCCAAGGACATTTAAGGATGTGAGGCGCCTGACAGGATGTGTAGGGAAGGGCGGCGGCGGCGCGGGGCGAGACGACGAGGCTGGGGCAGAGCGCGGGTGGGCGGCGGCGGGGAGGGGCGAGGGAAGGGCGGCTGCAGGCCAGAGCGCGGGTGGGGCGGCGGCGACAGCCGGAGCAAGGGAAGGGAAAGGCGGCGGCGGGCGGAGCACTGGATCGGGCGGCGGCGCGGGTCGAGGGTGGGGCGGAGGGGTGGCCGGGGAGATGGGGAACGAGTGGTGGGGGGCTAATCGCACCGGATAAGGCCAATGTATATGCTCCTATAGCATTACAAAATTTGACTCACGTGGCAAAGCACGAGCACATACATAGTCAGTATATAAACGAATGTCCCGTCGATACAAACAACACATTAGTCGGTTCTTTCATAATTCATTATTTCGTTGGGAGCAACAAGTACAAGTGTAGCACATCCGCGTCTGATTGTTCACATATGCTTGGTAAAACCATTCAATATTCTAATGCACATTCCATTAAAAAAACACGTATGAAGGAAATAGAATTAAGATCGGAGTAGGCTGTTACAGTTATCTGCTTTAAGCATTCATGAACATATATGGGTAACAAGTCGTTTAAAACACACCCTATATATATATTCTTTGCACAGTTAATTCTTTTCAAATATATCTCCCGTCCAACATGGTGTGTAGGGGAAAACACTTTCTACACACTGGACAGGTAACTGGCCCAAGTCTTGTACTTTCAATCTACTAAAATCATAAGCAACTACCCTCGCTTGTGTCCACAGGAAGATAATCTCTTTGTATGGATGAAATTCAAGGAAGTGAAGCATTCCCAAATTCATATCGTCAGATTCAACCTTATCTTGAGCCGCAAGGATAATACCATTGTCGAAGTCCCATTCATAGTTATGTTGCACTGATGCTTCCAAATCAGACAACCTACCGCCTGGTGGGGCGGCGGTAGGGTGTGACGGAAGGGGCACGGCGGCCGTTATCGTTGCTGGCGTGGAAAAGTTTCCTACCGCCGCAGCTCTAGGCGGTAGGCTATATGATCCTACCGCCGGGCCACCTGGCGGTAGGCAAAAGGGTCAAATCCCGAAATGTTTTCAAACTGGGATCAGATCTCGATTTTGTTTCACAAAAGGGTCAAAACACGAAATTTGGACTCGTATTGCACATGACGAGGGCGGCCACTCCGATTCCGCCGTAAATATTGTCTCCGTGGAATCAAGATTGCAGGGGACGCGAGGATTCATAAATACCTCAAAGTCCGGGAACACGGTGGGGTCAAAGGCAAGGCAGACGACGTTGTAGAAGCCCTCCATCCCGGTCACGGTGCACCACAGCAGAGGCGGAGGCAAGCGCACCCATTGTCGTGTGGCGGGGTTGAGCACCAGGTGGACCGAGAGCAGGAGAAACCCGTTGCAGTGATTCTTTGATGCGTACATCCTCCTCCACGTAGTCAAGGTTTGCGTCGATCCTGCGGCTCGTCAGCGGGTTTGCGAAGAGCTTTGGGGTCCCCGCAGAGGACGTCCATCTCCATGAAGAAGATCCTGTAGAGCTAGAGCGAGAGGAGGTCCGTCCGCAACCGACGGCGGCCGTCGGCTCGCACCAGCCTTTGCAGATGCAGCGGGATGCGGCGAGGCTGGGTGGCGCGAGACGGCCGAGGACGCAAGCGAGGATGTCGTCGGGCAGGGGCAGAGGCAGGGCCATGGATTGATCGGTGCGTACGGCTGCTGCTTCCTTTTGAATCAGAGTCAGAGACGACGGGCGATGAATATGATCGCCGGCGCTCTTGCTCGGAGACTCCATATTTAGAGTACGTATGAAATTGATGCAGAGGAGCAATGCTAGACCTACGAAGATATTCTACGTAAGCTAACGTTTTGCTTAAACGCTCATCTATCTCTCTGTGATGTGATTCAGATAATTACTACTTTCTTCGTCTCAAAATAAATAAGCATCTCAAACAACACATTAGTCGGTCCTTTCATAATTCATTATTTGTTTGGGAGCAACAAGTACAAGCTAGCATATCCACGGCCGATTGTTCGCATATGCTTGGTAAAACCATTCAATATATTCTAATGCACATTCCATAAAAAAACACGCACGAAAGAAATGGAATCAAGATCGGAGTAGACTGTTACAATTATCTTCTTTAAGCATTCATGAACATATACAGGTAACAACTCATTTGAAACACACCCTACACCCCGGTATTCCTTAAAAAAAACATTTCCTTCAAAAGAAACACCCCGTATATATTGACTCTCTGCACCGTTAATTCTTTTCAGATATATCTCCCGTCCAACATGGTGTGTAGGGGAAAACACTTCCTACACACTGTACACGTAACTGGCCCAAGTCTTGTACTTTCAATCTACTGAAATCATAAGCAACTACCCTCGCTTGTGTTCGTAGGAAGACAATCTCTTTGAATGGATGAAATCCAAGGAAATAAAGCACTCCCAAATTCATATCGTCAGATTCAACCTTATCTTCAGCCGCAAGGATAATACCATTGTCGAAGTCCCATTCATAGTTATCTTGCACTGGTGCTTCCTTAACATTTTCATCACAATCACCTTTCTGTAGGATCCACGGTCCTTGGTTTTCATCACGAGAAAACCAAGAAAATTTTGCCACCGCTGCCGCGAAGTTGATGCCATTCTTTAGCACCCACTCCCACTTACCACATGATTCAGTAAGCAACCAAATCTGAAGTCCCCCCCAGGTATCATTATAAATCAAAGTGCAGTACACCCCCTTCTTTGATTTCCCTAGATAAAGATTGGTGGAATCTTCCATTTTACTTCCTGTTGGCGATTTAATCACTTCATACGAACCATCCGTTAAGGTTATGCTGCAAACATATCAGGTGGATGAAGATAAGATGTCTGTTAAGAGATACTACTACTTCTGCTCCATAATGTAGCACATATTTGATTTTTAGAAAGTCAAGCATGTCTATGTTTAGAACCAAACTTATAGAAGAAAATATCAACATTCAAAATTAAAAATTAAGTATCATCAGATTCATCACAAAGCGTATATTTATATTTTATTTATTAAATGATTTAGACATATGTAGTTTATTCTACAAACTTGGTCAAACGTAAACATGTTTGAATTTTTTTCAAGACTAAATATGCACTAGCTACGTTGTGAAACAGAGAGACTAGTCCGATGAGATGAGTTTCATCTTCTTCAAAAAAAAATTAACATGATTAAAGTAATGACCAGCGCGCAAATGCATACCGTAAAATGGAGTCATTTTGACAATGCACATAGATCGCTCCTTTCCAGTAGACGGCATAACGGTGTTCATAATCCCTATATGGATCCATGTCAGCGATGGTCCCTGCAGCCTCTCCTCTCCGGGCCAACGACCTCTCCTCCCATCTCCATGTCCTTGAAGAGAAGACTTGTATTGGGTAGGCCAAGGGCGGCCACTCCGATTCCTCCGTGAATATTGTTGTTGCGCAATCAAGAAGACCGTAGGAGACACAAGGAAGAAGAAGCACATCGTAGTGCGGCGACACGGTGGGGTCATAAACAAGGCACACGTCGTTGCGAAAGTCCTCCATCCCTGTGCACCTAGGCGGGGGCGGAGGCAAACGCACCCATTGACGAGTCGCCGGATTAACCACGAGGTGGTTCCAAAGCAAGAGAAGCCCGTTGCAGTGATTCTCGATAAATGAACCCTCGTCGTTCTTGACATAACCAAGGCTTGCGTCGTCAATTCTGTGCTTTGTGAGTGGGTTTGCGAAGAGCTTTGGTGGGTCTGGACAGAGCTCCTCCATGAAGAAGATACCGTGGAGCGAGAGCGGGAGGAGGTCCGTCCGCAGCAGGCGGTAGTCGTCGACAATGGCGCGCCAGCCTTTGCAGACACTGCGGGACACGGTGAGGCTGCGCGGCGCGAGATGGCCGAGGACGCACGCGAGGATGTCAGCGTGCGCCGCTAGCAGGGCCATGGATATTGATCGGTGCGTATGTATGGCTTCCTTGTGAAACAGATACGGACGATGATGCCGGCGTTCTTGCTCGGAGATTCAATATGAACGAGATATGTCGATGGTGGGATAGCTCTTGCAAACACACATATATACTATATATATATTTCCAGGGGGCCGTGGCTAAAGCGCGTCCCAGCCGGTTCCGACCGCGACCGGGAAACGGCAAAGCCAGAGCTGGATTCTGGCCGATCCTTGGCCTAGTCTATTTCCTCCTTTACGCGTTTGGATATCTTTTCTTTTTCTGATAATAATAAAAACGCGTTTGGATATCTGGTTCGTCAGCGCACAAGCGGCGTCCTGCTGGACCGGTCAATTGCGTACAGAGCGGGAGCGAGATGTGCACAGTCTATAAATTGGAACAGTTGATCAAAAAAATTGGAACATTTTTTCGATCCATGATTTTTTTTGAAGTTGGAATATTAATTGAAACTCAAAAAAATTTCTGATAACGTGAACTTTTTTGAAAAACATATTATTTTTTAAATTCTGAACACCTTTAAAAAATGAACAAAAATTCGAAATTCCTAACATTTATCGAATTTTCGAACATTTACTTAAATTTTGTTTGAAAAAAACGTGAATATTTTTTTAAAAGTATGAACAAATTTTTGAAATTTTAAATAAATTTTAATTTTTTGTACAAACTTGGAAATTGTGAACTTTTTTGAAATTTTCAAATTTATGATAAAGAAAATAAGAAAAAGGGTAAAAAATAAAAAAACAAGTAAAAGTAATCAACATGAAATTTAAAAAATGGTTCAGGAACCTTCTTGAAGGTTTCCAAAACAGAAAAAACCCGAACATGAACTTCTCACAGGTTACGAAAATCGGGAGCACCTGACTGCTAAAATGGGTCTGCCCATATATCAGGTCGCTAGCTCGGTTCTACGCGAAAGCACGACTCTTTGCCGCAATATGCGGCATATAGGATTTTCTCATGAGCAAACCTGTGGAACCGAGATCCTATTGGACCGGAGCTCCTATATAACGTGTTTTGCGTCAAATAGGGATCATATTAGTTGGATTGTGTGATTGCGTCTATATTCGGTTCATTGTCTAGCAGTGTATAGATGCACATTACAACGGTACAAATAGAGGACCGGGCCTAAGATCTAGATTGATGTGCTCCTTAGGTAGGTGAAAGCCGGATTTGTAAGGGTGAGCAAGGAGGAGATGGGTGCGCGAGGCGGTCCCATGGGCGAAAATGGACCACGTGGAGAGCAAGGAGTGGGCG
>NC_041387.1:18263500-18274744 GCF_002162155.2 Triticum dicoccoides
AATATGCCCTAGAGGCATAATAAAATGGTTATTATTATATTTCCTTGTTCATGATAATTGTCTATTGTTCATGCTATAGTTGTATTAACCGGAAACCGTAATGCATGTGTGAATACATAGATGACAACATGTCCCTAGTGAGCCTCTAGTTGACTAGCTCTTTGATCAATAGATGGTTGTGGTTTCCTAACCATGGACATTGGATGTCGTTGATAACGGGATCACATCATTAGGAGAATGATGTGATGGACAAGACCCAATCCTAAGCATAGCACAAAATCGTGTAGTTCGTTTGCTAGAGCTTTTCTAATGTCAAGCATCGTTTCCTGAGACCATGAGATTGTGCAACTCCCAGATACCGTATGAGTGCTTTGGGTGTATCAAACGTCACAATGTAACTGGGTGGCTATAAAGGTGCACTACAGGTATCTCCGAAAGTGTCTGTTGGGTTGGCACAAATCGAGACTGAGATTTGTCACTCCGTATGACGGAGAGGTATCTCTGGGCCCACTTGGTAATGCATCATCACAATGAGCTCAATGTGACTAAGGAGTTAGCCACGGGATCATGCGTTACGGAACGAGTAAAGAGACTTGCCGTTAACGAGATTGAACGAGGTATGGGGATACCGACGATCGAATCTCGGGCAAGTAACATACTGATGGACAAAGGGAATTGTATACGGGATTGATTGAATCCCCGACATCGTGGTTCATCCGAAGAGATCATCGTGGAACATGTGGGAGCCAATATGGGCATCCAGATCCCGCTATTGGTTATTGGCCGGATAGGTGTCTCGGTCATGTCTGCATGGTTCCCGAACCCGTAAGGTCTACACACTTAAGGTTTGGTGACGCTAGAGTTGTAATGGGAATAGTATGTGGTTACCAAGGTTGTTCGGAGTCCCGGATGAGATCTTGGACGTGACGAGGAACTCCGGAATGGTCCGGAGGTGAAGATCGATATATTGGATGAAGGGTATGGGAGTCCGGAATTGTTCTGGGAGTACCGGGTGACGACCAGCGTGATCGAAAGGTGTTTCGCAGGCCACAGCAAGCGTTGGGGGCCTTATGGGCCAAGGGGGGGCACACCAGCCCACTAAGGGGCTGCGCGCCCCTCCCAACCCCTCTCACGTAACCTGGAGAGGTGGGGGCGCCTCCCCTAGGGAAGCCGCCCCTTCCGGCTTGGGGGTAAGTTTCCTAGGGGTGGGCGCGCCCAAACCCATCTAGGGTTCCCCTATGGCCGCCGCCCCTTGATACGTCTCCAACGTATCTATAATTTTTGATTGCTCCATGCTATATTATCTACTGTTTTTGGACCATATTTGGCTTTATTTTCCACTTTCATATTATTTTTGGGACTAACCTATTAACAGGAGGCCCAGCCCAGAATTGCTGTTTTTTTCCTATTTCAGAGTTTCGAAGAAACGGAATATCAAACAGAGTCCAAACGGAATGAAACCTTCGGGAACGTGATTTTCTCACCGAATATGACCCAGGAGACTTGGACCCTACGCCAAGGAAGCTTCGAGGTGGGCACGAGGTAGGGGGCGCGCCTACCCCCCTCCCCCAGGGCAAGCCCCCCACCCTCGTGGGGCCCATGAAGCTCCACCGATGTACTTCTTCCTCCTATATATACCTACGTACCCCCAAACGATCAGAGACGGAGCCAAAAACCTAATTCCACCGTCGCAACCTTCTGTACCCACGAGATCCCATCTTGGTGAAGGAAATATGCCCTAGAGGCAATAATAAAGTTATTATTTATTTCCTTATATCATGATAAATGTTTATTATTCATGCTAGAATTGTATTAACCAGAAACATAATACATGTGTGAATACATAGACAAATAGAGTGTGACTAGTATGCCTCTACTTGACTAGCTTGTTGATCAAAGATGGTTATGTTTCCTAACCATAGACATGTGTTGTCATTTAATTAACAGGATCACATCATTAGGAGAATGATGTGATTGACTTGACCCATTCCGTTAGCTTAGCACTTGATCATTTAGTATGTTGCTATTTGCTTTCTTCATGACTTATACATGTTCCTATGACTATGAGATTATGCAACTCCCGTTTACCGGAGGAACACTTTGTGTGCTACCAAACGTCACAACGTAACTGGGTGATTATAAATGAGCTCTACAGGTGTCTCCAAAGGTATATGTTGGGTTGGCGTATTTTGAGATTAGGATTTGTCACTCCGATTGTGGGAGAGGTATCTCTGGGCCCTCTCGTTAATGCACATCACTTAAGCCTTGCAAGAAATGCAACTAATGAGTTAGTTGCGAGATGATGTATTACGGAACGAGTAAAGAGACTTGCCGGTAACGAGATTGAACTAGGTATTGAGATACCGACGATCGAATCTCAGGCAAGTAACATACCGATGACAAAGAGAACAACGTATGTTGTTATGCGGTCTGATCAATAAAGATCTTCGTAGAATATGT
The DNA here is from genome assembly GCF_002162155.2 of Triticum dicoccoides. Lineage (NCBI taxonomy): Eukaryota > Viridiplantae > Streptophyta > Magnoliopsida > Poales > Poaceae > Triticum > Triticum dicoccoides. Next base: position 18,265,961 of record NC_041387.1, read on the forward strand.
GGGAGCCAATATGAGCATCCAGGTTCCGCTATTGGTTATTGACCGGAGATGTGTCTCGGTCATGTCTACATTGTTCTCGAACCCGTAGGGTCCGCACGCTTAACGTTACGATGATAGTTTCATTATGAGTTTATATGTTTTGATGTACCGAAGGTTGTTCGGAGTCCCGGATGTGATCACGGACATGACGAGGAGTCTCAAAATGGTCGAGACATAAAGATTGATATATTGGAAGCCTATATTTGGATATCGGAATCGTTCCGGGTGAAATCGGGATTTTACCGGAGTACCGGGGGGTTACCGGAACCCCCCCGGGGGTTAATGGGCCTACATGGGCCCTAAGGGAGAAGAGGAGGGCCGGCCAGGGCAGGCCACGCGCCCCCTCCCCCCTAGTCCGAATAGGACAAGGAAGGGGGGGCGGCGCCCCCCTTTCCTCTTTCCTCCTTCCCCTTTCCTTCTCCAACAAGCCAAGAGGGTGGAGTCCTACTCCCGGTGGGAGTAGGACTCCTCCAGGCGCACCCCTAGGGGCCGGCCGCACCTCCCCCTCCCTCCTTTATATACGGGGGCAAGGGGGCACCCCAAGACACACAAGTTGATCTTCGTGATCGTTCCTTAGTCGTGTGCGGTGCCCCCTTCCACCATATTCCACCTCGGTCATATCGTAGCGATGCTTAGGCGAAGCCCTGCAAATGTAGAACATCAAGATCGTCACCACACCGTCGTGCTGACGGAACTCATCCCCGACACTTTGCTGGATGGGAGTCCGGGGATCGTCATCGAGCTGAACGTGTGCTAGGACTTGGAGGTGCCGTAGTTTCGGTGCTTGATCGGTCGGGCCGTGAAGACATACGACTACATCAACCGCGTTGTTATAACGCTTCCGCTATCGGTCTACGAGGGTACCTAGACAACACGCTCCCCTCTCGTTGCTATGCATCACCATGATCTTACGTGTGCGTAGAATTTTTTTTGAAATTACTACGTTCGCCAACAGTGGCATCCGAGCCTGGTTTTATGCGTAGATGTCATATGCACGAGTAGAACACAAGTGAGTTGTGGGCGATATAAGTCATACTGCTTACCATCATGTCATACTTTGGTTCGACGGTATTGTTGGATGAAGCGGCTCGGACCGACATTACGCGTACGCTTACGCGAGACTGATTCTACCGACGTGCTTTGCACACAGGTGGCTGCCAGGTGTCAGTTTCTCCAACTTTAGTTGAACCGAGTGTGGCTACGCCCGGTCCTTGCGAAGGTTAAAACAACACCAACTTGACAAACTATCGTTGTGGTTTTGATTCGTAGGTAAGAATTGTTCTTGCTTAGCCCGTAGCAGCCACGTAAAAACTTGCAACAACAAAGTAGAGGACGTCTAACTTGTTTTTGTAGGGCATGTTGTATGAGATGCTATATTTTATTGTATGAGATGATCATGTTTTGTAACCAAGTTATCGGCAACCGGCAGGAGCCATATGGTTGTCGCTTTATTGTATGCAATACAATCGCCCTGTAATGCTTTACTTTATCACTAAGCGGTAGCGATAGTCGTAGAAGCATAAGATTGGCGCGCCGGTGACGATGGTGATCATGACGGTGCTTCAAAGATGGAGATCACAACCACAAGATGATGATGGCCATATCATATCACTTATATTGATTGCATGTGATGATTATCTTTTATGCATCTTATCTTGATTTGATTGACAGTAGCATTATAAGATGATCCCTCACTAAATTATCATAGTAAAAGTGTTCTCCCTGAGTATGCACCATTGCGAAAGTTCTTCGTGCTGAGACACCACGTGATGATCGGGTGTGCTGGGCTCTACGTTCAAATACAACGGGTGCAAAACAGTTGCACACGCAGAATACTCAGGTTAAACTTGACGAGCCTAGCATATAACAGAGATGGCCTCGGAACACAAAGACCGAAAGGTCGAGCATGAATCATATAGTAGATATGATCAACATATTGATGTTCACCGTTGAAACTACTCCATCTCACGTGATGATCGGACATGGTGTAGTTGATATGGATCACGTAATCACTTGGAGGATTAGAGGGATGTCTATCTAAGTGGGAGTTCTTTAGTAATATGATTAATTGAACTTAAATTTATCATGAACTTAGTACCTGATAGTATCTTGCTTGTCTATGTTTGATTGTAGATAGATGGCCCGTGCTGTTGTTCCGTTGAATTTTAATGTGTTCCTTGAGAAAGCAAAGTTGAAAGATGATGGTAGCAATTACACGGACTGGGTCCGTAACTTGAGGATTATCTTCATTGCTGCACAGAAGAATTACGTCCTGGAAGCACCGTTGGGTGCCAGGCCTGCTGCTGGAGCAACACCAGATGTTATGAACGTCTGGCAGAGCAAAGCTGATGACTACTCTATAGTTCAGTGTGCCATGCTTTATGGCTTAGAACCGGGTCTTCAACGACGTTTTGAACATCATGGAGCATATGAGATGTTCCAGGAGTGGAATTTAATATTTCAAGAAAATGCCCGGATTGAGAGATATGAAGTCTCCAATAAGTTCTACAGCTGCAAGATGGAGGAGAATAGTTCTGTCAGTAAGCATATACTCAAAATGTCTGGGTATAATAATCACTTGATTCAGCTGGGAGTTAATCTTCCGGATGATAGCGTCATTGACAGAATTCTCCAATCACTGCCACCAAGCTACAAGAGCTTTGTGATGAACTATAATATGCAAGGGATGGAAAAGACTATTCCCAAGCTCTTCGCAATGCTAAAAGCTGCGGAGGTAGAAATCAAGAAGGAGCATCAAGTGTTGATGGTCAACAAGACCACTAGTTTCAAGAAAAAGGGCAAAGGTAAGAAGAAGGGGAACTTCAAGAAGAACAACAAGCAAGTTGCTGCTCAGGAGAAGAAACCCAAGTCTGGACCTAAGCCTGAAACTGAGTGCTTCTACTGCAAGCAGACTGGTCACTGGAAGCGGGACTGCCCCAAGTATTTGGCGGATAAGAAGGATGGCAAGGTGAAAAAAGGTTTATGTGATATACATGTTATTGATGTGTACCTTACTAATGCTCGCAGTAGCACCTGGGTATTTGATACTGGTTCTGTTGCTAATATTTGCAACTCGAAACAGGGACTACGGATTAAGCGAAGATTGGCTAAGGACGAGGTGACAATGCGCGTGGGAAATGGTTCCATAGTCGATGTGATCGCGGTCGGCACGCTACCTCTACATCTACCTTTGGGATTAGTTTTAGACCTAAATAGTTGTTATTTGGTGCCAGCGTTGAGCATTAACATTATATTTGGATCTTGTTTGATGCGAGACGGTTATTCATTTAAATCAGAGAATAATGGTTGTTCTATTTATATGAGTAATATCTTTTATGGTCATGCACCCTTGAAGAATGGTCTATTTTTGTTGAATCTCGATAGTAGTGATACACATATTCATAGTGTTGAAACCAAAAGATGCAAAGTTGATAATGATAGTGCAACTTATTTGTGGCACTACCGTTTAGGTCATATCAGTGTAAAGCGCATGAAGAAACTCCATACTGATGGACTTTTGGAACCACTTGATTATGAATCATTTGGTACTTGCGAACCATGCCTCATGGGCAAGATGACTAAAACACCATTCTCCGGTACTATGGAGAGAGCAACAGATTTGTTGGAGATCATACATACAGATGTATGTGGTCCGATGAATGTTGAGGCTTGTGGCGGATATCATTATTTTCTCACCTTCACAGATGATTTAAGCAGATATGGGTATATCTACTTAATGAAACATAAGTTTGAGACATTTGAAAAGTTCAAAGAATTTCAAAGTGAAGTTGAAAATCATCGTAACAAGAAAATAAAATTTCTACGATCTGATCGTGGAGGAGAATATTTGAGTTACGAGTTTGGTGTACATTTGAAACAATGCGGAATAGTTTCGCAACTCACGCCACCCGGAACACCACAGCGTAATGGTGTGTCCGAACGTCGTAATCGTACTTTACTAGATATGGTGCGATCTATGATGTCTCTTACAGATTTACCGCTATCGTTTGGGGTTATGCTTTAGAGATGGCTGCATTCATGTTAAATAGGGCACCATTGAAATCCGTTGAGACGACGCCTTATGAACTATGGTTGGGCAAAAAACAAAAGTTGTCGTTTCTTAAAGTTTGGGGCTGCGATGCTTATGTGAAAAAGCTTCAACCTGATAAGCTCGAACCCAAATCGGAGAAATGTGTCTTCATAGGATATCCAAAGGAGACTATTGGATACACCTTCTATCACAGATCCGAAGGCAAGATTTTTGTTGCTAAATTCAGAAACTTTCTAGAGAAGGAGTTTCTCTCGAAAGAAGTGAGTGGGAGGAAAGTAGAACTTGATGAGGTAACTGTACCTGCTCCCTTATTGGAAAGTAGTACATCACATAAACCGGTTTCTGTGACACCTACACCAATTAGTGAGGAAGCTAATGATGATGATCATGAAACTTCAGATCAAGTTACTACCGAACCTCGTAGATCAACCAGAGTAAGATCCGCACCAAAGTGGTATGGTAATCCTGTTCTGGAAGTCATGCTACTAGATCATGATGAACCTACGAACTATGAAGAAGCGATGGTGAGCCCAGATTCCGCAAAATGGCTTGAAGCCATGAAATCTAAGATGGGATCCATGTATGAGAACAAAGTGTGGACTTTGGTTGACTTGCCCGATGATCGGCAAGCAATTGAGAATAAATGGATCTTTAAGAAGAAGACTGACGCTGACGATAATGTTACTGTCTACAAAGCTCGACTTGTCACAAAAGGTTTTCGACAAGTTCAAGGGATTGACTATGATGAGACCTTCTCACCCGTAGCGATGCTTAAGTCTGTCCGAATCACGTTAGCAATTGCCACATTTTATAATTATGAAATTGGGCAGATGGATGTCAAAACTGCATTCCGGAATGGATTTCTAGAAGAAGAGTTGTATATGATGCAACCGGGAGGTTTTGTCGGTCCAAAGGGAGCTAACAAAGTGTGCAAGCTCCAGCGATCCATTTATGGACTAGTGCAAGCCTCTCGGAGTTGGAATAAATGCTTTGATAGTGTGATCAAAGCATTTGGTTTTATACAGACTTTTGGAGAAGCCTGTATTTACAAGAAAGTGAGTGGGAGCTCTGTAGCATTTCTAATATTATATGTGGATGACATATTGCTGATCGGAAATGATATAGAATTTCTGGATAGCATAAAGGGATACTTGAATAAGAGTTTTTCAATGAAAGACCTCGGTGAAGCTGCTTACATATTGGGCATTAAGATCTATAGAGATAGATCAAGACACTTAATTGGACTTTCACAAAGCACATACCTTGAAAAAGTTTTGAAGAAGTTCAAAATGGATCAGGCGAAGAAAGGATTCTTGCCTGTGTTACAAGGTGTGAAGTTGAGTAAGACTCAATGCCCGAGCACTGCAGAGGATAGAGAGAAAATGAAAGATGTTCCCTATGCTTCAGCCATAGGCTCTATCATGTATGCAACGCTATGTACCAGACCTGATGTGTGCCTTGCTATAAGTCTAGCAGGGAGGTACCAAAGTAATCCAGGAGTGGATCACTGGACAGCGGTCAAGAACATCCTGAAATACCTGAAAAGGACTAAGAATATGTTTCTCATTTATGGAGGTGACAAAGAGCTCATCGTAAATGGTTACGTTGATGCAAGCTTTGACACTGATCCGGACGATTCTAAATCGCAAACCGGATACGTGTTTACATTGAACGGTGGAGCTATTAGTTGGTGCAGTTCTAAACAAAGCGTTGTGGCGGGATCTACATGTGAAGCGGAGTACATAGCTGCTTCGGAAGCAGCAAACGAAGGATTCTGGATGAAGGAGTTCATATCCGATCTAGGTGTCATACCTAGTGCATCGGGTCCAATGAAAATCTTTTGTGACAATACTGGTGCACTTGCTTTGGCAAAGGAATCCAGATTTCAGAAGAGAACCAAGCACATAAAGAGACGCTTTAATTCCATCCAGGATCTGGTCCAGGTGGGAGACATAGAGATTTGCAAGATACATACGGATCTGAATGTTGCAGACCCGCTGACTAAGCCTCTTCCACAAGCAAAACATGATCAACACCAAGGCTCCATGGGTGTTAGAATCATTACTATGTAATCTAGATTATTGACTCTAGTGCAAGTGGGAGACTGTAAGTGCATCTAGTGCCACCCCTAGTTGGTTTTGGAGTATTGACGACAAATTTGGTTGAGGGACTAATGTGTTTGTGAGAATTGCAGGATAACACAGGTAGTAGTCCCTCACTGATTCGGTTTACCTACCGGAGATGACTCCTAAAAATGTATGAAGACATTGACGACAATGGTGGTATGTGAAGATATTCATATTGAAGACTATGACATGAGAAGACATTCATTGAAGACTATGGAGCGCGAAGACTTAGTCGTTTCGTTGTTTCTTTTTCTTCTTTATTGAGTCATAGGAACCACCGTACTGTTAAGTGGGGTCCAAGTGAACAAAGTCAGAGTGACTGAAGTGATGCTCAACCCAAATCCTATGTCTTCAAGCGAAGACAATGAGAGCAAATCTTATCCAGAGCTGGACGAGTCAGCTTTGCTTGTAGCCCAAGTAAAGTTGTCGTGTGTGTTTGAAATCTGACCGTTGGAACACGTGTTAGTTCCTTAGTGACCCAGGGTCATTTCGGACATATCAGGTCGGGTCGCCTAGTGGCTATAAATAGCCCACTCCCTACACCATAAATTGGTGGCTGCTCAGAGTTAGTGCACGGCTTTTGTCGTTTGAGAGCAACCCACCTCGAAGCCTTTGAGAGAGAGAAATCCTTGCGAGGACAAAGCCCAAACACCCAGAGCCAGAGAGTGTTAGGCATCACTGAAGTCTTTCTGTCTGCGTGACCTGAAGACTTATTACACTTGAGGACTGTGAATCCTCCAGCCGGTTAGGCGTCGTGTTCTGAGCATCCAAGAGTCATTGTGGATCGCCGGTGAACGAAGTCTGTGAAGGTTTGGAAGTCTACCTTGAAGACTTACCAAAGTAATTGGGCGAGGACTGGGTGTCCTTAGCTCAAGGGGAATAAGGTGAAGACGCGGTCTTCTGAGTTGAATCTCAGCATCCCTAACCAGACGTACAGTTGTCACAGCAACTGGAACTGGTCCAACAAATCTTGTGTCCTCAACAAGTGACTGGTTCTATCCTCTCCCTCTCTTTACTTAGAGTTTGTCTTCATGGAGTCATTGCCTGTTTGCTTTACCTATATGTCTTCACTATCTGACAATTTTCGTAGTTTGGCTTCATACCATCTTCCATCCTGATCCTTACTACCTAGTTGCTATTAGTCTTCATACTCTCACGTTATTGCACACTTGACTATGGCTTGCTTAGTGTAGTTTATCTTCCGCTGCATTTCAATAGGTTCATTTCTATAGTTTGTCTTCAAAACTTCCATGTTTTGAAGACTTTCATAAAAATCGCCTATTCACCCCCCTCTAGTCGATAACTAGCACTTTCAATTGGTATCAGAGAAAGGTACTCCCTTGTTCTGTGTGATTCTGTTTAACCACCTGGAGTTTTAGCTATGTCGACTACGGGGATAATCAAAGTCTCCGCTGCTTGCCCCGTGTTCGATGGAACTGAATATCCCTACTGGAAGAATAAGATGCGCATGCATCTTGAAGCCAGTGATGTCGACCTCTGGCATGTCGTCAAGAATGGCGTTCCCAAGACTGGTGAAGGTGTCACCCCCGCTGATGTCAAGAAGTTCATTCAACTGGACTCCACTGCCAAGAACATCATTTGTGGTCATCTGACCAAAGGACAGTATGGCCGCGTGAGTGCTCTGGAAACGTCGAAGCTAGTCTGGGACTGGCTGTCCAAGGTCAATGAAGGCGTCTCAACCCAGAGAGATCAAAGGATCAATGTTCTTCGCAACCTCTTCAACCGCTTCAAGAGAAACGACAATGAAAATGTCCAGCTCACGTTTGATCGCCTAACTGACATCAGAAATGAGCTTCATGCTCTAGGCTCCACTGAGATTACCAATGTAACGCCCCAGATGTAACTTTCCCCATTTGTACTCCAACTCTTGCCGTTTCCGGTGTCAAGTTATATTTATTTCTTGGGTTCGGGTCCTTGTCTCCGTGTGTTGTTTTCGTTTTCATGCATCTCATACCTTGTCATCTCGTGCATTGCATTTGCATACATGTTCATCTCATGCATTCGAGCATTTTCCCCGTTGTCCGTTTTGCATTCCGGCGCTTCGTTCTCCTCCGGTGGTCATTTCTAGTCTTCTTTCGTGTGTGGGGTTTAAACATTTCCGGATTGGTCCGAGACTTGCCAAGCGGCCTTGGTTTACTACCGGTAGACCGCCTGTCAAGTTTCGTATCATTTGGACTTCGTTTGATACTCCAACGGTTAACCGAGGGACCGAAAAGGCCTCGTGTGTGTTGCAGCCCAACACCCCCCAAATTTGGCCTAAAACCCACCAAACTCTGCTCCATGTCCTAGAGCGTTCGATCACGATCGTGTGGGCGAAAACCGCACCTCATTTGGACTCTCCTAGCTCCACTTATGTCTATTTATAGACCCCCTCCTCCAAATCCCGGATCCCCTCGTCTCAAACCCTAGTTTAAAAAAAAACAGATCCTCGTCCTCCACCGCGCCGACGGACGTGTCCGCCCCCGGCCGGACAACGTCCGCCGCCGCCCGCCTCAGCCAGCCGGGTCGCGCCACGTGGCCAGACCACTTCGCCGCGCCGCCGAAGCC
>NC_041387.1:18275610-18285443 GCF_002162155.2 Triticum dicoccoides
GCCCTCCCCGGCCCGCGAGACGCCGCCGCCCCTTGCCCGGGTCGGTGCCCTCCTTCCCCGACCCCGGCCGTGCGCCGCCGCCGCTGTGGGTGCTCGCCGCCGCCGGCCCCGCCCACCGGAGCGCCCTGCCGCCCCGTCCAGCGACTCCGGTGGCCGGAGCCACTACGCCGCCGCCCCCGCTCTCCGCCGCCGCCTCCGCCCCTCGTCGCCCCGGCGCCCGACGCCGCCGTCCCTCTTCCTCCGGCGAGCCGCGACGAGCTCCGGCGACGCCCCGTTGCTACAGTGTTCCGGCGCCGCCTCGGTTTCCGTGAGGTTCCAGATCTCAGATCCACCCCCCCCCCGTTGACTTTTGTCCAGAAACCCTAGTTTTTATGCGATGTTTGACTGCTTGTATCTCCGCAACCGTAGCTCCGTTTTAGGCGTATGATATATCAAAATCTTCGCCTCGACATGTACATCATTTCATTCCATTGCATCATTTGCATTTGAGGTCATCTTGTTGCCCAAAATGCTGTTAGAAGGAGGCTTCGTGAGTTAAATTGCAGATCCGTTAGTTCATCATGCACTTTTGTCATTTTTGCCATGTTTAATTCGTGCATGATATGCCTGTGCCCCTTTGGGATGAATTGTTAAGCATTTTGTCTTCTTTCCAGTGGTGCCACCCATGCATTTTTAGGATGTGTGTGTTGTCTTGTGCAAGCTTGCGAAGAGAGGTACCTGAGAATGCAGATTTCAGGGACTTAGTGATTTTCACTAAGTCTGGGATATTTTAGTTCATGATGCTATATGTCCAGCTTGTTTCCTAGTGATCCGTGCCTCTTTTGAGGATGATCAGTAAGGGAGTTTTGATACTTATGTTATGCTCTATCCATCCGTGTCTTTGTTTGCATATGTGGAGTGCTCTAGGTTGACTCAATCGAGCTCAACTTTTGCTTCGTTGTTAATCTGGGCAGATCGTCAACTTGTTTGCGATTTTGCCGATGCTACCGTTAGTGTTCCATGCATGATATGCCTTCGTTCTTGCCATGTGTAGCTAGCAATTTGTGCCTTCTTGCTGGTTATATGCTTTCCTTGCCATGACTTGCACCATAGTGAGTGCATCGAGCTCATTTACATGCCTTCGTGAGTTATATTTCAGCGTGTCTCAGTTTTCACTAAGTCTGAAAACTGATTGTGTTCGAGCTATGTTCGTGAGCTCGGTAGAGTATTTTGTGAACCCTTTTGGCCCCAGGTCACTTTGGGTGTTTTATTAAGCTTGTTGAGTAGCTCCATGCCATGTTCTTACTTGTCATGTTCAGGTTTTCTATCATGTTGTTTTGCTGCTCCGAAGAGAGCATCGTGATCTGAAATTTCAGACTAGTGTTAATTTCACTAAGTCTGAAATCTGTTTTGCATTTGCGTTTTAGCCATGCTTGTTTGAACCTCTTAATGGATGAATTTGCCTATGGCTCAGTGCTAGTGTTTTTTCAACCATCTTGTGTACATCACTGCCATGTATTTTGTTTTCATGTTTGGTGGCTGTAGCATGTTCATTTCGTTGCATTTAGATGCCTACTTGCTGCAAATCGCAGACCGGTGTCATATCTTAAAACGCTCGCCATTTCCAAACCGTAGCTCCGATTCCAATGATCTTTATATCGTTTTCAAGAGATTTCATCCCCTCTATCCAGTGGCACACTTGGTTTTCCAAGTTGATGCCAGGTTCATGCATTTTCCTGTCATATCTTGCATTTTGCATCCCGCATCGCATCCCGCATAGTATATCGTCGTTTCATCATATTGCTTGGTCTTGCCCGTGGTTGATTGTACCCTTGTGGCTTGTTTTCTTGTTGGGTAGAGCCGGGAGATGAGTTCGCTACCGAGGAGCCCGTTGAGTTTGCTTGTGAGGATCCAGTCAACTCTGACAACTGTGCAGGCAAGATGATCATACCCTCGAAATCACTACTATCTTTGTTATGCTAGTTTGCTCGCTCTTTTGCTTTGCCACTGCTACGATGCCTACCTTTTGCTTGTCAGCCTCCCAATTGCCATGTGATCCCCTAACCCACCATTGTCCTAGCAAACCGTTGATTGGCTATGTTACCGCTTTGCTCAGCCCTTCTTATAGCGTTGTTAGTTGCAGGTGGAAGATTGGAGCCGTTCCTTGTTGGAACTTTTATTTACTTGTTGGGATATCACAATATACCTTACTTAATTAATGCATCTATATACTTGGTAAAGGGTGGAAGGCTCGGCCTTATGCCTGGTGTTTTGTTCCACTCTTGCCGCCCTAGTTTCCGTCATATCGGTGTTATGTTCCCGGATTTTGCGTTCCTTACACGGTTGGGCTATTATGGGAACCCCTTGACAGTTCGTCTTAAGTAAAGCTCTTCCAGCAATGCCCAACATTGGTTTTACCATTTGCCACCTAGCCTTTTCTTTCCCTTGGGTTCTGCAGACTCAAGGGTCATCATTATTTTACCCCCCGGGCCAGTGCTCCTCTGAGTGTTGGTCCACCTGTCAGCTACCGGTGGCTACCAGGGGCAACTCTGGGCTGGCCTACCCGTACCTAGGACAATCTGAGTGTGCCCTGAGAAAGAGATATGTGCAGCTCCTATCGGGATTTGTCGGCACATTCGGGCGGTGTTGCTGGTTTAGTTTTACCCTGTCGAAATGTCTTGTTGTACCGGGATACCGAGTCTGATCGGAATGTCTCGAGTGGAGGTCTATTCCTTCGTTGACCGTGAGAGCTTGTCATGGGCTAAGTTGGGACTCCCCTGCAGGGATTGAACTTTCGAAAGCCGTGCCCGCGGTTATGGGCAGATGGGAATTTGTTAACGTCCGGTTGTAGAAAACCCGAAGTTGACCTTATTTAAAATACATCAACCGCGTGTGTAACCGTGATGGTCTCTTCTCGGCGGAGTCCGGGAAGTGAACACGGTGTTGGAGTTATGCTTGACGTAGGTTGCTATAGGATCACTTCTTGATCATATTTGTATCGACCGTGCTCTGCTCTCTCTTCTCGCTCTCTTTTGCGATTGTAGCCACCACATATGCTAGTCGCTTGCTGCAGCTCCACATATATTTGCCTTATCCATTCCTATGAGCTTAAATAGTTTTGATCGCGAGGGTGCGAGATTGCTGAGTCCCTGTGGCTCACAGATACTATAACTCCAGATGCAGGTCCAGGTGATTTCGCTCCAGGTGACGAGTACGAGCTCAATTGGGAGTTCGACGAGGACTCTCAGCGTTATTATGTTTCCTTTCCCGATGATCAGTAGTGGTGCCTGGTTGGGGTTGTCGATTCAGGACCTTGTCGCATGTTGGGTTCTTTTCTATTCTTGGCGCCGTAGTCGAGCCATGAGTGTTTGTTTGATGGATGTTATTTATGCACTCTGATGTGACGTGGCGAGTGTAAGCCAACTATGCTATCTCCCCCTTTTATTATATATTACATGGGATGTTGTAATGATTGCCTGACTTGCGACATTGCTTTCAATGCTGTTATGCCTCTAAGTCGTGCCTCGACACGTGGGAGCTATAGCCGCATCGAGGGCGTTACAAGTTGGTAATCAGAGCCATCCCCGACCTTAGGAGCCCCCATTGCTTGATCGTTTTTAGCAGCCGAGTTGTGTCTAGAAAAATGTTTTGAGTCCTTAGAAATTATATATCGGAGAGCTTAGGAATTCTTTTACTTCCCAGTCTCCTCATCGCTCTGGTAAGGCATCCTGACGTAGAGTTTTGACTCTTCTCTTCTCAAATTTCACTAAAAAAAATTTTAGGATCACGCGAGTATCTTGGTTTTGTTCCGATGGTTTTGTGACGAGAACATTGTTCTTGGTGCCTCCTGTCTTTAGGGGTTGTGGCAGTGTCCCGGGGAGTTGAGCTCCGAGGTGTTGTCGTCACAATTTCATCGTTGCAATTCTGGTATACTTGAGATATGTTCGCCGACATCGAAAATCTCTTTTATGCAGTTCGTTGGTGAGATAACCTCGACGCCACCCAGTACTGGGGCGGGAGTTCGGGAGTATCGCCATAACTTGTATAACGGATGCTTTTCGAAGGTTGAGGTAGATGGTTTCCGAAGTTTTCCTGGTTATGTGTTGAAGGATGGATACAGCTGGATGTAGGATTTGCTAGTTTGGGTGAGATATTGTGCTTCCCCTGTATCCCCAACACCTGATTGCATAACCAGAAAGGTTCGGGAATTTCATAGGTGGGAATTCTAGTAGCTCTAGTTCTTCTTCCACGGATATTGGTTTGAGATTGGGATTTCTTACCGATTATTCGTTCTTGATCCGTACCTTGTTGATTTATTTCTCTACCTTAATTCTTCGTGGCTTCTCAATTTATGGATATGTGACCACTTCAAGAGAAATGCATTCGTTCATTCTGTTCGGATGTGAAGACTATATGTTGCAATTTTCATTCCGTTGGATTCAACTTCTATATTGTTGTTTATCAGTGTGCTAATGGTGGTCAACCTGTTCAGGATGGCTCCTCCAACGCGCACGGCTCCGAATCCTGATCCGCCTCCACCTCCGCCTCCTCCGGAAGCATGGCAAGCTGTGATGGCCGCTACTAATGCAAACACACAGTTGATCATACAAATTCTCCAAGAGCGCAATGAAGGCAGTCAAGGGAATCAAGGCCATAATCAGCACCACTTTGCTACACTGAACCAGTTCCTTGCTAATGGCCCAAAGACGTTCAGCGGTTGTGTTGAGGCTACCGATGCTGACGATTGGCTAGTGGATCTGGGCAAGCATTTTGAATGCAGCAACGTCAGGCCTGAAGATTTCGTCAAGTTCGCTTCTTTCCAGCTCAAAGATCAGGCTGCAGAGTGGTTCCAGCAGTACAAGGATTCCAGAGGTGGACGTGTTATCACTTGGAATGATTTTCGTCAAGATTTCCGCTCTCATCACATCCCTCAAAGTGTGGTTGAGAGTAAGCGTCAGGAATTCCGCAATCTGAAGCAAGGCTCTTTGTCTGTCTATGTCTACAACAAGTTGTTCCAGAAGCTCGCCCGTTTTGCCAAGCAGGATGTTCCTGATGAGAAGAGCATGATTTATCAATTCAGGGGTGGTCTTCGTGAGGAAATTCAGCTCGCTCTTGTCCTCTTTGAGCCGTTGAGATACGATGAGTTCTACAACATGGCACTGAAGCAAGAGGCTGCTCAGATGAGGTGTGATGCTTCCAGGAAGCGTGCCAGAGATGTTACTCCGTCTTCCTCTACTCAAGTGGTCAAGCAGCAGAAGTATTGGCTTCCTCCTCCTCCGTTCCGTCAGCCGTATCAGCAGAAGAGCAAAGGTGGCAGTGGTTTCTCCCACCCACCCAACCCAGGCTTTTAGAACAAATCTTCGTCTCAAGCGCCAAGATCGAGTGCTCCGTATCACCGTCCGCTTTCAGAGGTCACGTGCAACAAGTGCCAACAGAAGGGTCACTATGCCAACAAGTGTACCAACCAGAGGCGTCTTCCTCCTCCTCCTCCTGTCAGATCGGCAAGTACAGCTGTGGTCAAGCATAACCCCAAGTCCGCCAAGGTCAACTTGATGAATGCAGCTCAGGCAGAGGACTCGTCAGATGTGATCATGGGTAACCTTCCTGTTAATGATATTCCTGCAAAAGTTCTTTTTGACACTGGTGCATCGCATTGCTTCATCTCGAGACCGTTTACAAATAGGCATGAATTGGTCTCACAAGTTTTATCTAGTCCTTTAGAAGTTGTCTCTCCCGGTAAGCGCATGCAGGCTAACTCCATCGTTCCGGATGTTTCTATCACTCTGGGTGACTACAAGTTCTTGGCTTCTCCTACGGTTCTTGGCAACTCGGATATCGATCTTATTCTCGGGATGGACTGGCTCTCTAAGCATAAAGCTCAGCTTGATTGTGCAGCCAGGCAGATTCAACTGACTCATTCGTCTGAGGATGTCATTGTCTTTGCCGCTCGGGATAATACCATCCGCTTGTTTTCTCTCAATGAGAAGGGTGAATTGGATGCTATTTCGCAGATTCCGGTTGTTTGTGAGTATCAAGACGTCTTTCCAGAAGAGCTCCCAGGAATGCCTCCGCACCGGCCAGTTGAATTCGTTATTGAACTTGAGCCTGGCACGGAACCTGTGTGCAAACGTCCTTACAAGCTCGGACCTGAAGAGTTGAAGGAGCTGAAGAAACAACTCGATGAGCAAGAAAGATTGGGGCTCATTCGGCCTAGTACTTCTCCGTGGGGTTGTGGTGTTCTTTTTGTGAAGAAGAAGGATGGATCGAGTCGACTTTGTGTTGATTACCGTCCAGTAAACAAGAAGACCATCAAGAACAAATACCCACTTCCCAACATCAATGAGCTGTTCGAACAACTCAAGGGTGCTCAAGTATTCTCCAAGCTTGATCTCCGTATGGGTTATCATCAGATTCGTATTCGTGAGCAAGATATTCCCAAGACGGCGTTCAGAACAAGCTTTGGTTCATATGAATACACCGTCATGTCTTTTGGCCTCGCAAACGCTCCTCCGACGTTCTCTCGCATGATGAACTTCATCTTCAACCCATACACCAATGAATTCGTTTTGGTCTATCTCGACGACATTCTGGTTTTCTCGAAGAACAAGGAAGATCATGCTAAGCACTTGCGTTTGGTTCTTGACAAGCTCAGAGAACATCAGTTCTACGCCAAGTTCTCCAAGTGTGAATTTTGGCTCGATGAGGTTCTTTATCTTGGTCATATCATCTCTGCCAAGGGCATTTCCGTGAATCCTGAGAAGGTGTCTGCAATTGTGAATTGGGAACCTCCTCAGAACGTGAAGCAACTCCGCAGTTTCCTCGGTCTCGCAAGCTATTGCAGAAGATTCGTTGAAAACTTTTCTAAGATCGCCAAGCCTCTCTCAAATCTTCTTCAGAAGCACGTCAAGTACGTTTGGTCTCCGGAGTGTGATATGGCTTTCAACACTTTGAAAGAGAAATTGATCACTGCTCCAGTTCTGACTCCGCCTGATGAAACCAAGCCGTACGAGGTCTTTTGTGATGCCTCTCTCCAAGGTCTCGGTGCTGTACTGATGCAAGAGAAGAAAGTTGTCGCTTACACCTCTCGCCAGTTGAAACCTAATGAGAAGAACTACCCCACTCATGATCTCGAGTTGGCGGCAGTTGTGCATGCTTTGTTGACTTGGAGACATCTTCTATTGGGAAGGAAAGTGGATATTTTCACTGATCACAAGAGTCTCAAGTACATCTTCACTCAGCCTAATCTCAACCTCAGGCAGACTCGATGGGTCGAAATGATTCAAGAGTACAATCCGAGTATCGAGTATATTCCAGGCAAGGCTAATGTGATTGCTGACGCTTTGAGCAGGAAATCATATTGCAACAGTCTGATTCTCAAGCCTTATCAACCCGAGCTTTGTGAAGCTTTCCGTAAACTTAATCTGCAAGTTGTTCCTCAAGGTTTCCTCGCCAACCTTCAAGTTTCTCCTACCTTAGAAGACCAGATTCGCCAAGCCCAACTTCTTGATGCTATGGTGAAAAAGGTGAAGATTGGTATTGCAAAGAGTCAGTCCAAGTACAAGTGCTACCGACTTGATGACAAGGACACTCTCTTCTTCGAGGATCGAATTTTTGTGCCCAAAGGTGAACTTCGTAAGGTGATCATGAACGAGGCTCACAACTCTCTCCTCTCCATCCACCCTGGTAGTACGAAGATGTATCAGGACCTCAAGCAAGCTTATTGGTGGACTCGAATGAAGCGCGAGATCGCTCAATTCGTGAATGAATGTGATGTCTGCAGAAGAGTGAAGGCAGAACACCAAAGGCCAGCAGGTCTCCTCCAACCTCTTGCCATTCCAGAATGGAAGTTTGACCACATTGAAATGGACTTCGTGACTGGGTTTCCAAAGTCCAAGCGTGGCAATGATGCTATATTTGTTGTCATCGACAAGCTCACCAAAGTGGCTCACTTTCTGCCTATCAAAGAGTCGATCACTGCAGCTCAATTGGCGGAACTCTATACCTCTCGCATTGTCTCTCTGCACGGTATTCCTCAAGTGATATCTTCAGACCGTGGAAGCATCTTTACCTCCAAGTTTTGGGATTCTTTTCAGAAGGCCATGGGCACAAACATCCGCTTCAGCACAGCGTTCCATCCTCAAACGAGCGGTCAAGTCGAGCGTGTCAATCAGATTCTTGAAGATATGCTCAGGGCTTGTGTGATTTCTTTCGGCATGAAGTGGGAAGATTGTCTTCCTTATGCTGAATTCTCTTACAACAACAGCTTTCAAGCAAGTTCGGGCAAGGCCCCCTTTGAAATTCTATATGGCAGGAAGTGTCGTACCCCTCTTAACTGGTCTGAAACCGGTGAACGTCAGCTGCTGGGTAATGACTTAATCACAGAAGCAGAAGAAATGTGCAAAGTCATTCGTGATAACCTCAAAGCAGCTCAATCCCGCCAGAAGTGCTACTATGATAGTAAGCACCGTGATCTGGTTTTTGAGATCGGAAATCATGTTTACCTCCGCGTCTCTCCTATGAAAGGTACTCGTCGCTTCGGTATCAAAGGGAAGCTTGCCCCTAGATACGTGGGACCTTTCAAGATTGTCAGCAAGAGAGGCGACCTCGCCTATCAACTCGAGCTTCCTTCAAACTTTGCAAATGTTCATGATGTGTTCCATGTCTCTCAGCTTCGAAAGTGCTTCAAGACTCCTGACCGCACCGTCAACTTCGAGGACATTGAGCTCCAAGAAGATCTCTCTTATCGTGAGCACCCAGTTGCTATTCTTGAAGAGACTGAACGCAAGACTCGCAACAAGTCAATCAAATTCCTCAAAGTTAAGTGGTCTCACCATTCCGACCGTGAAGCCACCTGGGAACGCGAGGATCACCTCCGTTCTGAGTACCCGGAGTTCTTTCAGTCCTAGATCTCGGGACGAGATCTTTTCGGAGTGGTGGAGTGTTGTAACGCCCCAGATGTAACTTTCCCCATTTGTACTCCAACTCTTGCCGTTTCCGGTGTCAAGTTATATTTATTTCTCGGGTTCGGGTCCTTGTCTCCGTGTGTTGTTTTCGTTTTCATGCATCTCATACCTTGTCATCTCGTGCATTGCATTTGCATACATGTTCATCTCATGCATTCGAGCATTTTCCCCGTTGTCCGTTTTGCATTCCGGCGCTTCGTTCTCCTCCGGTGGTCATTTCTAGTCTTCTTTCGTGTGTGGGGTTTAAACATTTCCGGATTGGTCCGAGACTTGCCAAGCGGCCTTGGTTTACTACCGGTAGACCGCCTGTCAAGTTTCGTATCATTTGGACTTCGTTTGATACTCCAACGGTTAACCGAGGGACCGAAAAGGCCTTGTGTGTGTTGCAGCCCAACACCCCCCAAATTTGGCCTAAAACCCACCAAACTCTGCTCCATGTCCTAGAGCGTTCGATCACGATCGTGTGGGCGAAAACCGCACCTCATTTGGACTCTCCTAGCTCCACTTATGTCTATTTATAGACCCCCTCCTCCAAATCCCGGATCCCCTCGTCTCAAACCCTAGTTTTAAAAAAAACAGATCCTCATCCTCCACCGCGCCGACGGACGTGTCCGCCCCCGGCCGGACAACGTCCGCCGCCGCCCGCCTCAGCCAGCCGGGTCGCGCCACGTGGCCGGACCACTTCGCCGCGCCGCCGAAGCCCGCGGGCCCACGCGGGGCCCTCCCCGGCCCGCGAGACGCCGCCGCCCCTTGCCCGGGTCGGTGCCCTCCTTCCCCGACCCCGGCCGTGCGCCGCCGCCGCTGTGGGTGCTCGCCGCCGCCGGCCCCGCCCACCGGAGCGCCCTGCCGCCCCGTCCAGCGACTCCGGTGGCCGGAGCCACTACGCCGCCG
>NC_041387.1:18288420-18334708 GCF_002162155.2 Triticum dicoccoides
GTGGAGGTCTATTCCTTCGTTGACCGTGAGAGCTTGTCATGGGCTAAGTTGGGACTCCCCTGCAGGGATTGAACTTTCGAAAGCCGTGCCCGCGGTTATGGGCAGATGGGAATTTGTTAACGTCCGGTTGTAGAAAACCCGAAGTTGACCTTATTTAAAATACATCAACCGCGTGTGTAACCGTGATGGTCTCTTCTCGGCGGAGTCCGGGAAGTGAACACGGTGTTGGAGTTATGCTTGACGTAGGTTGCTATAGGATCACTTCTTGATCATATTTGTATCGACCGTGCTCTGCTCTCTCTTCTCGCTCTCTTTTGCGATTGTAGCCACCACATATGCTAGTCGCTTGCTGCAGCTCCACATATATTTGCCTTATCCATTCCTATGAGCTTAAATAGTTTTGATCGCGAGGGTGCGAGATTGCTGAGTCCCTGTGGCTCACAGATACTATAACTCCAGATGCAGGTCCAGGTGATTTCGCTCCAGGTGACGAGTACGAGCTCAAGTGGGAGGTCGACGAGGACTCTCAGCGTTATTATGTTTCCTTTCCCGATGATCAGTAGTGGTGCCTGGTTGGGGTTGTCGATTCAGGACCTTGTCGCATGTTGGGTTCTTTTCTATTCTTGGCGCCGTAGTCGGGCCATGAGTGTTTGTTTGATGGATGTTATTTATGCACTCTGATGTGACGTGGCGAGTGTAAGCCAACTATGCTATCTCCCCCTTTTATTATATATTACATGGGATGTTGTAATGATTGCCTGACTTGCGACATTGCTTTCAATGCGGTTATGCCTCTAAGTCGTGCCTCGACACGTGGGAGCTATAGCCGCATCGAGGGCGTTACAACCAAGCATGAAATCGTCAAGACACTACTGAGATCACTTGACAGCTCCTTTGACACCCTTGCCCTCATGATACAAGAACGTCCTGATTTCAAGACACTCGATCCGTCTGATATACTTGAGAGGCTCAACACACATGAGTTCCAGCTATCTGAGAAAAGAGATATCTATGGTCCCAACTATGGCCGAACTTGCGCTTTGAAGTCAAAAGCTGTTTCCTCATCTGAAGAAGAAACTGACTGCAGTTCTGATGATCCTGAAGACATTGGAAAGGAACTTGCTATGCTTGTGAAGAAGTTCCAGAAGTTCACGAAGAAGAAGGGCTTCAGAAAGTCTTCACGATCCAGCTCAAGAAATGATGAAGCTTCCACTCATGACTACAAGAAGAGAACATGTCACAAGTGTAAGAAACCGGGACACTATATCTCTGAGTGTCCACTGTGGGACCACGAGAAGAAGAATAAGAAGAGCAAGGAATATGATTCTGATGACAACAAGAAGAAGAAATCATCAAAGTCTTCTTCCAAGTCCTCATCCAAGTCTTCATCTCACAAGAAGAGCTCATCTGGCAAGGCTCGTGCGTTTGTTGGCAAGGAGATGGATTCATAGGAGGAGTCTGCTTCGGAGGAGGCAGAGGTGGAGTCTGATGGGGAGTCCAACCCTGGCGTCGCAAGTCTGGCTCTAGCCACAGCCTACGTTGCCAAGTCCATCTTCAACACTGAAGACAATGACTTCCACACCAACGCTGAAGCTGATGACAAGGACGACCCTGCTCCCACCTACTGCTTCATGGCACGTGGTGCCAAGGTAAAATCACGCGATGCTTACTTTCAAACATCTAGTGAAGATGACTGATTGTGAATCCAAACCCAGCTATAAAACACTTGCTAAAATTGCAACTGAACAACTAAAGGCTATGGAACATACTCAAAAACTGTTAGACAAAAGCGATGACCTGTTGGACGCGGAAATGACTCGTACACAGTCCTTAGTTGAAGACATAAAAAATCTTCATGCTAAGTACCAAGAACTTGAAAGTCGTCATGAAACACTCTCAACCACTAATGAAAAGCTCTCCTATGATTATCTTCAAAGGAAGCAAGAGCTTGAGAAATTGAGAGCAGCTCATGAAGATCTTCAAAAAGAAAATGAGTCACTTCGCGCTTAACAGATCAGTCCCGCTCAGGATGGATTTGAACCACCATGTCTAAAATGTCTTGAGCATGATAATGCTACCTCTGTTGCTGAATGTTCCACTGTTGCTACTGTTGCACTGTCTTCAACTACTAATGTGGCAACTAACCCCTCTGCGGAGGATACCACTACTATTGCTGATGAAAATGCTAGGTTGAAGACATTACTTGAAACAGGGATGTATAAAAGTCTGAAAGGGCATCAGACACTTTGCGATGTCCTCAAAAAGCAGATTCTGAACCGAAACCCTAGGAAAGAGGGTGTTGGGTTCGAAAGGAAAATGAATGTTGATGGCTCCTACTGGAAGCCTGGGCAGTATCCCAAAACCACATGGGTTGCTGCAAAGGGACCTTCGGTGGATCCATCCACCTTTCTGGCTTTACCTCTGCTAACCCTGTTGTCATTGATGAATCCTTTGATGCAAACTATAAACTGTTCAAGAATCAGAATGGTGAAGTGTTTGCCAGATATATTGGTACTAACTGCAGGAATGGGCCACCTATGAAGAAGATCTGGGTTCCCAAAAGCTGTCTTGAGAATCTTCTAGTGAATGTCATCATGACACCACCTGGGAAGAAGACAAACCCAGACCTAAGGCTTCATATGGTCCAAAGGGTTCATACAGACAGAGGACTCACCTGAGTCACCCTAACGCTAATGTTTTGCAGGGAAATCATACTCAAACTTATGAATATGAGCGTGTGTCTTCAAACCGCTATGTTCACAGAACTTTGAACTTTTCTGCTTATTCATATGAGTGTCATTCATCTCCTGCAAGGCTATTTGCTAGGGCTCCAAAGCCAAAGTTCTCAGATGCTGCACTTAGACTCATTACTTCTAAGCCACCCCTGAAGATGTGGGTGGTTCAGAAGAATTAACTTTCTCTTGCAGGCAAAGGTCTCTGTCGGTGTCAAAACCGGCGGATCTCGGGTAGGGGGTCCCAAACTGTGCGTCAAGGTTGGATGGTAACAGGAGACAGGGGACACTTTGTTTTACCCAGGTTCGGGCCCTCTCGATGGAGGTAAAACCCTACTCCTGCTAGATTAATATTGATGATAGGGGTAGTACAAGAGTAGATCTACCACGAGATCAAGGAGGCTAACCCTAGAAGCTAGCCTATGGTATGATCGTGTATGACGATGGTTGGTTGTATGTGTTGTCTATTGTATCGTCTACGGACTAGAACCCTCCGGTTTATATAGACACCGGATAGGGTTAGGGTTACACAGAGGCGGTTACATGGGGAGGAGATCTTGAATATCCGCACGCCTAGCTTGCCTTCTACGCCAAGGAAAGAACCTTCCGGACACGGGACGAAGTCTTCGGTCTTGTATCTTCATAGTCCTGGAGTCCAGCGGGAAGTATAGTCCAGCTATCCGAACACCCTCTAATTCGGGACTCCCTCAGTAGCCCCTGAACCTGGCTTCAATGACGAGTCCGGCGCGAAAATTGTCTTCGGCATTGCAGGGCGGGTTCCTCCTCCAAGTTCTTCAAGAAGACGAGTAACACCAAAAAATAGTGTCCGGCTCTGCAAAATAAGTTTCCACGTATTGCCATATAGAGAATAATGTTAACACAAATCTAATCTGCTGACGTATCCTGCGATGCATCATGACATCGCGGCCAAGCCTTCTGTATGGAGTATTTTTACTGTTGCATCGCCGCACGTTTAATGAGGTGGTTTCCTTGGCACGTCTTATCGAAGCAGAGATCGTGCGCCCCTTTTAGCGGGATTCTCATTAATACGGACGTGGGTAACCCAACCGTGCCGTTTACCACGGCGCTTGGGAGGCAAGCGAGTTTTATTAGGCGAGTGGGGACATGTAACCGTAGTCGACCATATAAAGGGATAAGGATCCGCCCTTTCACTTTACGCCTTCTTCCTCCTCTGCCAACCCAGCTCTTGCGCACTCAAGCCCTAGCGCCCAAGCTCGCCCTTCTCACCTCAACCTTTCCCTAACAATGTCTGGAGCGGGAGGCAAGTGGAAGGTCTCCTCCGTCACGGAGGAGCAAATGAAAAAGTTAAGGAAAGCCGGATACTTGTCCAAGGGCATTGCCCATCGGCTTCCCGAGGCTGGGCAGCTTCTCCCCACCCCACAGCCCCATGAGATGGTAGTTTTTCTTCCCCACTTTCTCCGCGGACTAGGTTTTCCACTCCACCCATTTGTCCGGGGTCTCATGTTCTATTACAGGCTGGATTTCCACGATCTGGCCCAGAACTTCATCCTCAACATCTCGACGTTTGTCGTCGTGTGCGAGGCCTTTCTCCGCGTCCGCCCCCAATTCGGCCTCTGGCTCAAGACCTTCAATGTCAAGTCCAAGGTGGTGTCTGGCACCCAGGCGGAGTGAGGAGGTGCCATGGCTGGCAAGATGGCCAACGTCCTCTGGTTCGAGGGCTCCTTTGTGGAGACTCTAAAGGGGTGGCAAGCTGGGTGGTTTTACATCACCGAGCCACGTGATCCGAAATGGAGCGCGGCCCCTGAGTTCAGATCCGGACCCCCCACGCGGCTTACGTCCTGGACAAAGACGTGCCTGTCGTGGGGCAACGAGGAAGAAGTGACCGGACTGCAAACATGCATCCAGTCCCTGGTGGACAAGCCAATCAGGCTTGTGAACGTGATCCAAGTCATGATCGTCCGCCGGATCCTCCCGCGTCAACAACGGGATTTCACTTTGTGGGAGTTCGACCCGGCGCAGCACCGAACCCTCAACAGGCTCTTCGACACGACGTATGAAGACGTTTGGAAGGTGCTCTTCAAAAGCGCCGAGTGCCCCGCATCCGCTTCCAAGGACCGCGGATTCAGCTCGCAGCGTAATGGTGCGAGGTAAGCTCTCTGTACTTTTGACAAGCTCGTTAAGCTCTTCTTCATGGATTAACCCCATGCGGGATCTAAACTCCCTTCACCTTTGACAGGCTTGGCGAGCAATAGCCGGACCCATCAACTGTCCGGCCCCTCTACCCGAAGACCCAGCCCCAGCCCTTCTAAAGGAGCTGCTGACTCCGGCACCTTACGTGGTGCCGGATAAGAGGGCCAAGAAGAAGGTGAGCACCGGGGCTCGAAAGAGCGCCCGCAATGTGGTGCTGTTGGACTCGTCATCCGGCGAGTCCGCGACATCCTCTCCTCACGCAAGTGAAGCGGAGGAAGAAGAGATCCCTCTCCCTCCAATGGGGGGAGGAAAGAAAAGAAAGGCCGCCCTAGCAGGGGCGGCTAAGGGGTCGAAGAAGATGAAGACCCCTCCGCCGGACTACTCCCCTGACTCCAATGAGGACGATGGGGAGCGGCCGGAAAGGACCAAGCGTCCGGCGATGTCGTAAGTATTCGGATACCAGGATTACTCATGATATTCCTTTATTTGCACAGCTTTCCCTTATGTTTAAATGTGATTTGCGCAGGCCTCCCCGGGCCACACTTGACGATTCGTCAAGTGGTTCCCTGGATTCATCGGACGTGAACTCTGTTCCACCCGTTGTCTCCCCCCGCCGGGCAGATGACGCTGAAGTGGTGTCCCGCCGAACTCCTGGGCAGGAGGAGATGGTCTTGGAGGAGCCTCACGGCGACCTCCCGGACTCCAGGAGTGGAGGGGACAAGTCCCCCCAGGGCACCAAGTACGGCTCTGTGCCGGACACCGCGCCGGGCTCAACAGTCCCGGCCCGCGGTGGGCAATCTCCTCCCAAGAGGAGCAAGCCGTCGGACCCGGCGACCTCTGCCCAACCAGAGGCGCCGGACAATTTGATGGAGGCGCTTGAAGGCGCCACCATCGACAAGGAGCACCGTACTGTTATGAGTACGGTGGTCCAAAGGGTTCAGTCCGCCAAGAGCGGACTGAATGAAGCTTGCGCTAGCCTTCTGACAGGCTTTCAAGTAAGTAGATAATATGTTAAATCTATTGCCGCATAGATAGTAGCCCCTGATGCTCTGTTCGGTGTTCGGAAAGAAAAGCCGGATAGAGGATCTAATAATTATCGCAGGAGACTAACAAAAAGATCAAATATGCGTATGCAGGCTTCGCTGCTGTCTACCGCCGCATTAACTGCGTAGGTGGATGTCCTGAAGAAGGACTTTGAGCGGTCCGAGCGAGAGCTCGGACTTGCCAGAGGGCAGCTCAAGGAGAATGAAGGTAAGAAAAAACCTCTAAAAGAAAAAATGTGCCCATGGAGAGGCTTGATTGCAAAAAATAACAGGAATATGCTGCCTAATGCAGGGGCCGCGACGGAGGTGGCCACCCTGAGGCAGGCGCTCACCAAGGCCGAGAAGAAGACGGCCGAGGAGCGCACCGAGCGAGAGAGGCTTGGGGTCGAATGCAGCGAGGTGCAGCAGAAGCTGCAAGATCTCATGAAGAAACATGAGGCTCTGGAGCTTGACGTGAAAACGCAAGCCACCGAGCTCATCTCTGCCGTTGAGGCCGCCAAGAATGCTAAGGCCGAAGCCCAGAAGGCCCTCCAAGAGTTGGAGGAGTTGAAGAAGAGAGCAGCGGGTAAGGCATTCTTAATGCAAAGTAAGAATATAAAAATAAAATACCTGTTTCTTACCCGAATCCGGAGTTCTCCAGGGGCTTTTGTCGATCTTCCCCGCAGCGCGTCCGATGCCACCGCTTTCTATCGAGCCGGAGAGAGCAGCTCGGCGGAGAGTGTGTTCTGGTCTCAGTACTCTGAGGCCGGACACCCTGTGCCCTTGAGTGACCAGCTGAAGCAGCTGGTCGAGCTCCACAAGGCGGCCGAACAGGCCATAAATGGTCTTTTAGTTCGGCTGTGGCCTGGGGAGGCCCTGCCAGGGAGCTACTTCGGGCTTGTGCGGCGGCTAGTGGAGGCCTGTCCACGGCTTGAGGTCATCAAGCGCTCTGCCTGCATCGAGGGTGCCCGGAGGGCCCTTGCCCGTGTGAGAGTGCACTGGGGCAAGCTGAACGGCGAGAAGCTGGTGAAGGACGGGCCGCCGGTGGGGAAGGATCATCGCAAGCCCGAGAACTACTATAAAGAAGTTCTTGCTGGAGCTCGACTTGTCGCGGATGAATGTAGTAGAGATGTAATATTTGAGTAAACTCGGTCATTTGTATCCTGTGCGCTGAAAACTTGTTCATATGCGCTTTAAGCAATGCTTTGAATTTAAAATATTGTTTTCTGTGCGGCCGTTTATCAATAATTGAGAGATGGCGAGTCGTCGACTTCAGCCCCCATGCAACTAGTGCTGGGGTGTTCGGCATAAACCTGAGGGCTCTTTTTCCCATAATTGGGTCCTTCGAGGGAGGCCTTCAGCACAACAAACCAGGATACCGGACTATAATGCTTGAACACTCTCACTTAGCCATAGAACTTTATAATTTTAAATTTCGGCGAAGCCCCTAGTTCGGAAGGCCGAATTCGGGGCGCTATCCACGCCTTTTAGCTGGTTTTAGCCAGCTCTCCGATCGAAGCGGCATAAGCCTTTAAGGACACAAAAAAACCTCTCGAACAGCGACCGGTCTCACGCCCTATCATGACAGTCTGTTTTAGCTTTCTCAACTGAGGTGCTCACCGACATGACCTGGGGCACAATCGCAGCGGTTCTCCTAGTGCTACCTTAGCCGATAGAGCGGAACGTAAGGCACCAAAACATAGGAGCCGGGCAAACCCAACATATGACCAAAATCATGACTCGGAGCCGATGCATATAGTGCTATAAGTTCGGGGTGCCGCACTTGGGAAGGTGTGCGGACTTCTCACGTCCAGATAGAAGGGAAATGAAGCCCCTGGCGTGGTTTGCCGTACCATGGTGTACGGGTGCGATCATGTTATGAAATAAACATATATATTTAAGAAAAGTGTAATGCAGAAAATAGACACAAATCTATGCATTGCTTATAAAGAGGCTATTCGAAGCCGGACGATACAAAAAGTGCGATAAGCAGGAAATACTGGACTATTTAACATGTCCTGACCAGGAGCAGGCCGCTGAAATTTCGAAACAGATATATCGCTCAAAATAGAGACCACCTGAGAGTTCCGTAGCGCGGCGTAGCTTTGTCTGCTCTCCTGGGCCTTGTATCGTCTTGTGCGGCAGCAAGGCCGAACAGGTTATCCGGAATATGGAGTCCTGAAAGTAAGAAAAAAGTTCGGCAGCCCCTAGTACGTTTAACGCTGTATTGTAGGCATGCCGCTAAAGTGCCCCCTTCCCCCGTGCCCATGGAATTTTAAGGGCATAACTGTGTACTCGAGGTACTAGCTCCGCGATGCTGCGATGGATGGGGTTGGGGCCGCGTTGCTACGCCTGCTCCGATCGTGCCAAGTGGTCTTGTTGTAGGTTACTCCGGGCGCGTTTCGCATTGTCCGGCGTTTTAACGGCCGGACTAGAGAGTTGCCTTAAAAGGCTACTTTGCACCTCCGCTGCGAGGGCCGCCGTGTGCTGCTCCGTAGTGATGGAACGTTCGGTGTTTCCGCTGACCGTAATTACTCCTCGAGGGCCTAGCATCTTGAGCTTGAGGTATGCGTAGTGCGGAACCGCATTGAATTTAGCGAATGCAGTTCATCCGAGCAGGGCGTGATAACCACTGCGGAACGGGACTATATCGAAGATTAACTCTTCGCTTCGGAAATTATCCGGAGATCCGAAGACCACATCAAGTGTTATCGAGCCTGTGCAACTGTCCTCTACACCTGGGATAATGCCTTTAAAGGTCGTCCTTGTGGGCTTGATCCTTGATGGATCTATGCCCATTTTCTGCACTGTATCCTGGTAAAGCAGGTTCAGGCTGTTACCGCCGTCCATTAGGACTCTTGTAAGATGAAATCCGTCAACGATTGGATCGAGGACCAATGCGGCAAAGCCGCCGTGACGGATGCTAGTGGGATGGTCCCTTCGATTGAAAGTGATCGGGCAGGAAGACCAAGGGTTGAACTTTGGGGCGACTGGCTCCATCGCGTATACGTCCCGTAGCACACGCTTCCTTTCCCTCTTGGGAATGTGGGTTGCATATATCATGTTCACCATCCGCACTTGTGGGGGAAACCCCTTCTGTCCTTTGTTGTCCGGCGGCCTGGGCTCCTGCTCGTCGTCGTTGTCTAGCCCCTTGTTTTTATGTTCGGCTCTTAACTTGCCTACATGCTTGAACACCCAACAGTCTCTGTTGGTGTGATTAGCTGGCACTTCGGGGGTGCCGTGAATCTGGCACAGGCGGTCGAGTATTCGGTCCAGACTAGACGGGCCCTGGTTATTCTTTTTAGATGGCTGTTTCCGCTGACCGGATTTATGGCCTCTGAATCCGGCATTTACTGCCGTATCCTCATTGCTGTCGCTGCTTACACGGTGTTTTTGATTGTTTCGACGCGACCTACCACTTTTGTCATTGGTATCCGGATTGCCGGACTTCTTCGATAAGTTGTTGCTATGAGTTAGCTAGCTGTCTTCTCCCGCGCAAAAGCGGGTCATGAGTGTTGTTAGGGCTGCCATGGACTTCGGCTTTTCCTGTCCCAGGTGCCGGGCGAGCCATTCATCGCGGATATTATGCTTGAAGGCCGCTAGGACCTCTGCGTCCGGACTGTCGACTATCTGATTTTTCTTTGTCAGGAACCGTGTCCAGAATTGCCTGGCCGATTCGTCTGGCTGCTGGATTATGTGGCTTAGGTCATCAGCGTCCGGTGGTCGCACATAAGTGCCCTGAAAGTTGTCCAGGAATGCGGCCTCCAGGTCCTCCCAAGAACCGATTGAATTTACTGGCAGGCTGTTAAGCCAATGCCGAGCTGGTCCCTTGAGCTTGAGTGGGAGGTATTTGATGGCGTGCAGGTCGTCGCCGCGTGCCATGTGGATATGGAGGAGATAATCCTTGATCCAAACTGCCGGATCTATCGTACCATCGTACGACTCGATATTGACGGGTTTAAAACCCTCTGGGATTTGATGATCCATTACTTCGTCTGTGAAGCATAACGGGTGTGCGGCGCCCCTGTATTGGGCTAAGTCGCGACGTAGCTCGGCAGAGCTGTGCATGTTGTGTTCGGCCCGGCCGGACTTATTGTGTCCGTACTGAAAGTCGTCACGTGATGGGCGTCCGCGCGATCCATAGATCGATCTTGTCTGTCTTGCTTTGTCCTCCAATACGTGTCGCAGGTCTGGCTCATTTTCTTGTGCCCTGGCCGAATGGCCCCGTAGTACGGTTGGCTTGAAGGTGCGGCGGGCCTCTCTGTCATGGCCGTGAGGTGGCCGGTCTGCCATGCCATTCGCTTCGTCCTCTGATTGGGGAAGCGGCCTGCGTTTGGGATAATTTTTGGAGGGGCGTCCGAGTTCATACTCTTCAGCCGCAAGGACATCTGTCCATCTGTCAGCTAGCAAATCTTGATCAGCCCTAAGCTGTTGTTGCCTTTTCTTTAGGCTGTTGGCCGTGGCAATAAGCCTGCGTTGAAAACGCTCTTGTTCGGCTGGGTCTGACGGTACGACGAATTCATCGTCGTCGAGGCTTGCCTCGTCTTCGGAGGGAGGCATGTAGTTGTCATCCTCGACCTCTCTTTCTGCCGCATTCTTATGAAGGCTGGCTTCTCCGTCTTCCCATGCCGAGTCTTGCCGGGGTTGGTGTTCTTCGGCGGTGTCCGGGGTAGTATTATCCCCCGTGCCGGAATCACCGTTCTTACTTTGGCGGGATTTGGAGCGGTGCCGCTGACGGCGGCGCTTGGGATGCTTTTTTGATGTGCCATCCTCCGCTGTTCCATCACCATCTCCGTCTTTCGGAGCGTCCACCATGTATATGTCATATGACGAGGTGGCGGTCCAGCGCCCTACAGGTGCTGGTTGTTGTTCGTCTCCTCCTTCGTCGTCCAAGTCGTCGAAGTCTTCGAAGCCGTAGTCAACCATGTCGGTTAAATCGTCGACAGTGGCTATTAAGTGGGTGGTGGGTGGGCTTTGAATTTCTTCATCGTCCGAATCCCAACCTCGCAGGCCATAATACGGCCTGGGCTCTCCTGATAAAGAGAGAGACTTGAGAGAATTCAGGATGTCACCAAAAGGTGAGCACTGAAAGATGTCCGGGGCGGTGAACTCCATTACAGGCATCCAATCGGATTCGATCGGCGGGGGCGTGAAAGGCCCGGAGTCCGGAGAAGAATCCGGCTCCTCAGAGTAATGGGCAATGCGGAGTGCGGGGTCGGCGTTCGGCTCGATTGCCTTTAACGTCGCAGCCCCTGAGGTGACGTCCA
Source organism: Triticum dicoccoides (assembly GCF_002162155.2). NCBI lineage: Eukaryota > Viridiplantae > Streptophyta > Magnoliopsida > Poales > Poaceae > Triticum > Triticum dicoccoides. The sequence continues at coordinate 18,299,614 of NC_041387.1, forward strand.
ACCGTTCTTCCTCAACGAACGCAGCGGGCTCCGAATCAAGGATCGGGGCCGGGGCGTATGCGGCCTCCAGGACACTGTTCGGGAGCAGAGCTATATCATGCCCTTTTTGACAGTGCGACACGCTTGGCTGTGGCTCGAATCCGTCGAAGATCAAGTCTCCGCGGATATCCGCCGTGTAGTTTAAGCTTCCAAACCTGACTTGACGGCCAGGGGCGTAGCTTTCGATCTGCTCCAGATGGCCAAGCGAATTGGCTCGCAGAGCGAAACCTACGAAGACGAAGATCTGTCCGGGGAGAAAAGTCTCACCCTGGACTTTATCGCCGTTGATGATCAAAGGAGCCATCGAACCTAAAAGCGACGACACAGAGGAACTCTCAATGAAAGCACCAATGTCGGTGTCAAAACCGGCGGATCTCGGGTAGGGGGTCCCGAACTGTGCGTCAAGGTTGGATGGTAACAGGAGACAGGGGACACTTTGTTTTACCCAGGTTCGGGCCCTCTCGATGGAGGTAAAACCCTACTCCTGCTAGATTAATATTGATGATAGGGGTAGTACAAGAGTAGATCTACCATGAGATCAAGGAGGCTAACCCTAGAAGCTAGCCTATGGTATGATCGTGTATGACGATGGTTGGTTGTATGTGTTGTCTATTGTATCGTCTACGGACTAGAACCCTACGGTTTATATAGACATCGGATAGGGTTAGGGTTACACAGAGGCGGTTACATGGGGAGGAGATCTTGAATATCCGCACGCCTAGCTTGCCTTCTACGCCAAGGAAAGAACCTTCCGGACACGGGACGAAGTCTTCGGTCTTGTATCTTCATAGTCCTGGAGTCCGGCGGGAAGTATAGTCCGGCTATCCGAACACCCCCTAATCCGGGACTCCCTCAGTCTCCAGCCGAAAATTAAAGGCGTCTAATGCTATTTCTGGGGACCTAAAACATCTTGTAGGGCGCAAGATCAAATGCCCAAATGGTCTTACTATGTATTTTGTTCCAGAATCGTTTGCCATTCATCCTATCAGTCCTACTCTTGATCTGAGCTTCAATAATCCTCTTGCCCGTCAAATGTTTATGCTTCACAATGCTCTTTGTGAAGCCTATCCCCCTAACTGTACTGTAGGGTATGACACCTCGTGCTTCAGAATGGATTATGGACAGTGGATGCACTAATCACATGACTGGTGATCGAAGTCTTCTCATGGACTCAACTTTACGTCCATCCGATAAGAGTCACATCACATTTGCTGACACTGGTAAAAGCAAGGTATTGGGTCTAGGTAGAGTTGCAATCTCAAGGGATCAGCACATGGATAAAGTGATGCTTGTTGAATCCCTTGGTTTCAACTTAATGTCTGTCTCTATGCTTTGCGACTTGAACATGATTGTGATATTTGGAAAATATAATTGCCTTGTTCTTATGGAATCGGACAAATCTCTAGTCTTTGAAGGGTACCGGAAAGATGATCTGTACATGGTAGATTTCTCAGCAGGACCACAACTTGCCGTACGTCTTCTTACAAAAGCTTCAGAATGCTGGCTATGGCATCGGAGGCTGGGGCATGCTGGCATGAGGAACTTACACACTCTCGCCAAGAAGAAGCATGTCATAGGTATGGAGGACGTCCAGTTCAAGAAGGATCATTTGTGCGGTGCCTGTGAAGCTGGAAAGATGACAAGGGCCAAGCATCCCTCGAAGACAATCATGACGACATCTCAACCCTTCGAGCTGCTACACATGGACTTATTTGGCCCTACTCACTACTCTACCCTCACAACAACTGCCTGTCTCTATGGCTTCGTCATTGTTGATGATTATTCAAGATATACATGGGTGCACATAATTCTCTACAAGACTGAAGTGCAAGATGTCTTCAGACGCTTCGCCAATCGAGCCATGAACAATTATGGCGTCAAGATCAGGCATATCAGAAGTGACAATGGCACTGAGTTCAAGAACACCAGACTTGATCTTTATCTGGATACAATGGGAATCACTCATGAGTTCTCTTCTCCATACACACCTCAGCAAAATGGCATCGTAGAATGCAAGAACAGAACCCTCATTGAGATGGCTCGAACGATGCTCGACGAATACAAGACACCAAGAAAGTTCTGGCCTGAAGCTATTGATACAGCATGTCACGTCATCAACCGTGTTTACATCCATAAGCTTCTGGACAAAACATCCTATGAGCTCCTCACTGGCAAGAAGCCAAATGTCAGTTACTTCAGAGTATTTGGAGCTAGGTGCTGGATCAAGGATCCCCATCACAAGTCAAAATTTGCACCTAAAGTTCACGAAGGATTCATGCTCGGTTACGGAAAGGACTCGCACTCTTACAGAGTCTTCAACCTCTATCTCTACAAAATCGTCGAAACTGTGGATGTGCGGTTTGATGAAACCAATGGTTCACAAAGAGAGCTCCTGCCAAGTACACTAGACGAAGCTCCACCCAGCGAATCTATCAAGCTAATGGGAACTAGTGAAATCATGCCTTCTGAAGCACAGCCTGAAGAGGAACTTATCATTTCTGCACCGAACCAACCTGAAGACAATGCTCAGCCTGAAATCCTCCCAATGATGACAATGATCAGCAAGAGCAAATTCTTCGTCCAGTTCATCCTCGTGTTGCAAATGAAGTACAGATTGAGAAGATAATTGATAGCATCAATGCACCTGGTCCACTTACTCGCTCAAGAGCAATGCAGGTAACAAATTTCTATGGGCATTTTGCCTTTGTGTCAATAACAGAACCCAAGAAAGTAGCTGAAGCCTTTATGGAACTTGAATGGATTCAAGCTATGCAAGAAGAACTTCAACAGTTCAAGCTGAACAATGTTTGGGAACTTGTCAAGCGTCCCGACCCTCGTAAGCATAACATTATTGGCACAAAATGGATATATCAAAACAAGCAAGACAAGCATGGTCAAGTCATCAGAAACAAAGCACGTCTTGTGGCTCAAGGATATACTCAAGTTGAAGGAATTGACTTCGATGAAACATTTGCTCCTGTGGCTAGGCTTGAAGCTATTGGGATACTACTACCCTATGCAAATCATCACAACATCCTGCTATATCAAATGGATGTGAAGAGTGCTTTTCTCAACGGCAAGATTGAAGAAGAAGTATACGTCGCTCAACCACCTGGCTTTGAAGATCCAAAACATCCTGATATGGTGTACAAGCTAAACAAAGCATTGTATGGCCTCAAACAAGCTCCTCGCACTTGGTATGATACGATCAAAGACTTCCTGAAGAGCAAAGGCTTCAAACCTGGATCCCTCGATCCCACACGCTTCACGAAGACATATGATGGTGAACTGTTTGTGTGTCAAATCTATGTGGATGATATTATCTTCGGTTGCACGAATCAGAAATACAGTGATGAGTTTGGATACATGATGCAAGAGCAATATCAGATGTCCATGATGGGTGATCTAAAGTTCTTCCTTGGTCTTCAAATTCGTCAGCAAAGGAATGGCATCTTCATATCTCAAGAAAAATACCTCAAAGATTGCCTGAAGAAGTTCGGAATGCAAGATTGCAAAGGTTACACGACGCCAATGCCAGCCAAACACCATCTGGGTCCCGATGACAATGGTAAAGAGTTCGATCAAAAGGTATACCGCTCCATGATTGGTTCTTTACTTTACCTATGTGCATCTAGGCCAGATATTATGCTTAGTGTTTGCATGTGTGCTTGATTCCAAGCGGTACCAAAGGAATCACATCACTTAGCTGTGAAGCGAATTCTTCGATATTTGGCTTACACCCCAACACTAGGATTATGGTATCCAAAGGGCTCAGAATTTGATCTGCTTGGACTCTCGGATGCTGATTATGCTGGTGACAAGGTGGATCGCAAGTCTACATCAGGCACATGTCACTTTCTGGGACGATCACTTGTCTGTTGGTCTTCAAAGAAGCAGAACTGTGTATCACTCTCAACTGCTGAATCTGAATACATTGCTGCTGGATCTTGCTGCGCTCAGCTTCTATGGATGAAGCAAACTCTCAAGGACTATGGCATCAATCTGAAACAAGTACCTCTCTTCTGCAACAATGAAAGCGCCATCAAGATTGCCAACAACCCAGTCCAGCACTCGAATACAAAGCACATTGAAATTCGTCATCACTTCCTCAGAGATCATGTCATGAAGAAAGATATTGATATCATTCACGTCAACACTGAAGAGCAATTGGCAAATATCTTCACAAAGCCCTTGGATGAGAAAAGGTTTTGCAAGTTACGGTGTGAGCTAAATATCTTGGAATCCTCAAATGTCCTGTGATCAGGCACACATCCTAACACTTATGCATGTTGATGACTTAGATGTGCAACACACGAAGTAAAGTATATCTTCAATCAATGAAGACTTACATTCTGAGTGTGAATACATTAACGTGGAATTTGACTTCGGAGCGCCACGATAATTGTGCGTCGTGTCTGGGTCTAATACTTCCTATACGGTGGGTAACGCCACCACCAAATTTTTCTGTTTGAAGTGTTTCACTCATGGTGTTACATTTGCTATGTCTTCACATTTGATTTGTCTTCAATTTCTACCTGCTTTCATGATTATCTTCACTATGTTGATTTGATTATCTCATGATATATACCTTTTAGTGTTCTGTCCTCTACAGCATTCACTTATAGCTATGTCTTCCTTGTTGGAATCTTTTGAACTAAGTGAATGTGATCGGACCCTAATCTCTCTATGCTTTCTATCTCAAACTCTATTTGTCCAAATCATATGCATTCTATTGAAACTGTCGAATGTCTTCTCTGCATCCTTGTCAGCAGAAGACACAGAGACAAACAATAAGTCTATTTTAAATGCTCTATCCTTATTGCCTGAAATCCGGAGAAGCCGGAACGACCATCCGACAAACCTGGTGGGCGTGGGAACGTGAGACAACTCTGAGATATGTTGCATGCTTGCCACGTGCCCCTTAGATGTGAACCGCCAGGGGCACCTGCGTAATTGCGTTGTGCCGCACACTTCCTTATAAATACATGTCCCCTGCAGTAAAGACAACCTTCTTCCACCTCTCCACCTCGTCAAAACCCTAGCGCCATCACTAGCTCTCGACGACGCCGGCGACGAAGCGCTTAGCTGCCGCGACTTCTCCGACGCCGTCCTCATGCCGGCCACGGACATCGTCCTCTCCGCCGTCGTCGTAGGTGTCCTCCGTCGCCAAGTTAGGGCACGATGGATTGAACTGCTCGGTCTCCTACTCTTCCCATCTAGCAGTTCTTCGCGTGGTAAATACAACTCTATTTTTACCGTCTTTTTGATCCTCAAAGATTCATCCTGTTTACCAAAATAGGTTTCTGCCTATACAATGTTAGATCTATCCTGTCTGCATCTCATACTGCCTAGTATATTCACTTAAGCTTCATATCTAGTTAGATTCCTCACTTGTACTTATTCGCGGATTCGTACAAATCTGGAACCAACTCTCAACATATAAGTGAATGTCTTCGCATCATGAGGTCAATGTCTTCAAACTGATTTATCTTCAAAATCTTGTGAGAATGCATATGGCCTCTTCCCTTTCCCTTGCATCTCTAATGCTGTCACAGGTACATGTCCGTGGGAGAATCCCTTGGTTCTCATAGTCTGCATTCGTCTGCAGAATTCTTACAGCATCACATTAACTCTCCCGAAGCCAGTTCCTATTTGTCCAGCAAGCGAAAGCCTTTGAAGCCTTTGAACATGTTGAAGCCATTCAGTTTGAAGTTCATGGCTGCAGAGAAATCAGTAAGGAAGGGTGGCAGACAGCGACGTGGGGGAACATCAAGAGATTTGCCTGATGACCTCTCAGAGCTTTACAAGACAGATCCTGAAGAGGATTATAATCAGCGCAAGACTCGAATCCAGTGAATTCGAAGATATTGGGCAGAACAGTGGTACAAGCACAGATTCATGACCCAGGAATATGCAGAGAAAAATGCCATCAAGCGACCATGGGGAGATATTTTGTACAGAAATCTTCCACCCAGGTCCAGAGCTGAAGCCATTGAGCAAGGCTTCTATCCTTGCATGGTCCGTGGGCCACAACCAGCTGATGCAGACCCATCATCTTTACTCTGGTGTCATGAAGACAATCTGTTCAAACGCAACTTTCAGTTTGCGAAGAACTCAGCCAAGGAGAACAAGAAATCTTGGGGGTTAGACTTCAACCTTGGTCCCTCCGCGCCTCGTGCCGATGGCACACGCGAAGCTGAACAAAATCTAGTTGGGCCCTTCTATGACTTGGAAGGTCTCATTACTCATATCAAGGTTCAAGGGGCAGATGTGGATCGACCTGCAGATGATGCTGATTCTGATGAAGCCCCTGCTCCCACTCCAAAACTGCAGAAGCAGAAGAAGACTAAAGCTTCAAGGTCAGCTGCTCCTCCTAAAGTTTCACATGTGAAGCCACTGGCCACTGCACCTCCTGAAGACAGTGTGCAGTCTGAAGATCTATCACGTATCTCCAAGAAGACGGAGAAGAAAAAGAAAATCGTTAAGAATACTGATCAGACATTGACTCCTGCTGCCATTCTGCGAGAAGAGCACATTGATCTATCCAGCGATGAAGATATTCAGATGACGCTCTTGAGCAACTGATCAAGAGCAAGGAAGAAGCAAAGATCTTCAATGATTTGCCTCTCTTTGATGTGGCAATCATCCATAACTTCATTGATGAGTGGTTTGACACCCCAAATCTCAGCTTTGAAGATCTGCAACTTCCCATTGGCCTTAGTGTCTCCTTCAATGGCGCCATTGCTTCTGAGCTAGCACTTGCTCAGCGCATCGTTGAACTGAAGCACAAGATCGATTATGAGAAAGCTCAGTTCAAGAAGCATGTGGCAAAGCTCAGCGTGCAAGATGTCGAAAACCTCAAGATCATGCTGCATGAGCTCAAAGAAGCCTTTCTCAAGAAGCATGAAGAAGCTAAATGTTCTCGTGAGTGCATGAAGAGCCTGGCTGACAAGTGTGTGCAAGCCTACAATGAGGCTGAGAAGCGCAAGGCTCTTGGTCGTCCTGGAATCGACCCCAGAATGGATGCAAAGAAGAAGAAGCTGTCAACTGATCAATCTGCACCTTCAAGGCGGGAAGAGCCACGCATAGTCTTCCCAAGCAGCATGACCGGCTCGAAGCCAAAGGTTAAGTCAACCGCTTCAGAACTGAAGAAGACAAGGGCTGCCGAGGCTGAAGCTAGAAAAAGGAAAAATCCTGAAGCCTCTGATGCTGCTCCCTCCAAGAAGAAGCGCAAAACCAAGAAGGATCGGGATGCTCCCACAGAGCCCTTAGTTGTTGAACCTATCTCAATGGTTCGCCCTGCATCTGAACAACAAGAACGACGAATGATTGTTCATGAGCCTGCTTCCACAGAGGATCATGAAGCTGAAAACATTCCAACAGTTGACCCCACCGCTGCTGAAGACATTGGTCACCATGACAATGTTGAAGATGATGTAGTTCTTCCTCAGATCGAACACAACTTGGTATCATCGCCCGTTCTCGCGAACAGCGAACTCATCAGCATTGGTTGTCCTCTGACGCCAATTGCTCAGGATGCTTCATGGGCTGATCACCCACAACAACAAGACACTCCAAGTACTCCCCAACAAAAACAAGTTGTCGGATTTCGGGTTCCGGCAGACCCTTAAGGTTCGAACTCTGGGGTGCGCGCGGAGATTATGCCCTCTACCTCTCCGTCTCGCAAGGATCTAAACTACTGAAAGAACAACACAAGAGACACAGGGTTTATACTGGTTCGGGCCACCATTGTGGTGTAATACCCTACTCCAGTGTGTGGCGGGTGGATTGCCTCTCGGGCTGATGATGATGAACAATACAGGGAAGAACAGCCTCTCGAGGGTCTGCTCTTGGCTAGGACGATGAACTGCTAGGGGGAGTTCAGCCACCCTTCTCCTTCCGCGTGTGCAAGCTTCGTCGCGTATGGCGGGGCCATTGCCATCTCAAAGCCCGGGAAGAGGATTGAGGGCTTCAGGAGCAAGTGGGTCTTGGTAGATGCCGGGCGCGTCCACCCCCGGCTGATCTTGCCCACGGAGCAGCCTGCGAGCTCCGGCGACTGGGGTCGAGCGGAGCTCACGGACCCCGCGCGAAGCCGGTAACGGCGAAGATGGACGCAGACCTGAGGCCGGTCAGCGTGGCTTCGGCGAAGCTGACTAGCAAGTCGCTGCTGAGGGAGTTCCTGGAGCACCAGCTGGCTCCACTTCGGCAGTACTCACGTCCAATGTGGAGGCCTCATCCGAGCCCCGCGGCCTTGGGTGACGAGGATTTGACCGCGGTTCTCCAATCTCTGGTCGGGGCGAGGTAGCAAGGTTGGAGGGCGCGCCCGTGCCCTTGTTCCTTCACGACGACTGGGAGCAGGTGGTGGAGTCCACGCCCGTCTTCAATGGGGACGGGCCCGTGCCCGTGGCGGCTCCCGAGGGACTGGTGGACGTGTCCTCCGGCGAAGAGGAGGACAAAGAGGAGCGGGAGAAGGGTCCTGACTCTGAGGCGACCGACGGAGAGTCGAGGGCTCCCCTTCCCTGGCGCAGGCCCCGTTCTCTCCACCTCTCTTCGAGTGACGATGACGAGGATGACGAGCAGGTCGACAGGAGCTCGCCCTCGATCCCGAAGAAGGACAGGACCGGGCTGCTCTCCCGCGAGTCTGTCCCTGCCCCAAGGCGCGCCACAGACACGCCTCCTGCTTCTGGGCTCCCTGAGGGCGATCCTTCCAGCCGGCTTTCTGGCTTCAAGTATGGCCGGAGGCTGCTTGAGCCCGCCAGCGACGACCCGTAAGTGCTCGATCCTTGCCTTTATTTCTTGTTCTGCTGCTAAGGCTTGACGTCCGCCCTTCTTGAACAGGCTGGCGCCCGCGGCAAAGAAGCCGAAGGGGGCTCCTGAGGCTTTGATCCCGGCAGCGCCTGTGCCCGAGGGGGATGGTGATCATGACGCACGGGCCTCTCCTACCCGGTCGCCTTCGTAAGGCCTGGCTGAGCTGGCTAGGGCAAGCTCAGCCCCCATGGCCCAAGTGACTCCCGAGGTGCCCTTGTCTGCCACCACGACTGTTGGGGCGCAGCAGACTCCGCCTCGGGATGCTGTGGTTGTGCCGCCGCTGCTTTCTCCTCCTGTTCTTCCGACTGTTGTTTCTCCGTCCCCTCCTGCCGTTCTGGAGCATGCCGCTGCCGAACTAGACCGGCTGCGGCAGGATCTTCTTGGCGCCGACCCTCGCCTGGTGGCCGGGCGCCTAGAGCTGGCTTCGGGATGGATTCGCTCCGACGCCTCGATTCGGGCGGCGCTGGTTCAGGCCTCAACGGCCTGTGACGGAGAGAGGGAGGCTACCATCGAGGCAAAGGCTGCTCGAGACGCGGCCCTGGGGGAGGTGGTTGAAGTCCGTGGTCATTGCAAGGAGCTGGAGGACGAGCTGCAAGGCTTGCGAGACTAGCTCGCGAAGGAGGTCCGCCTTCGCCAGGAGCAGGAAGAAGGCATGAAGGCTCGCGAGGCGGCTGTCAAGGGCCGGGAGGCCAAGCTCAAGAAGCGCCAAGACCGTCTAGACGCGCTAAAGAAGGAGCTGGAGGTGACAAAGGCTGAGCTGTACGGCAAAGCCCATGTCCTTGCCGAGGATCGTGTGGCCTTCGCGGACATGGAGGAGAAGGCTCGTGCTTCGCTGAAGTCGCTTTACGATAGCGGCCTGGAGAGCCCGCTGGCTGGCGCCGAGGACGGCCCCGCCAAGCTACTTCCCTTCCTGGTTCGTGCCCTTGGGGATGTCGTCCTCGGCCTTGGCCCCACGGCTGAGGCCGAGGCGCGTGTCCTGTCTTCTGCTACGCTGACGTGGGTCTTCGCCCACATCTACCTTCACGATCCCAGCACCGACCTCGACAGCCTGTTTGAGCCGATGAGTGGCGAGGGTGCTGCCGCCGCTGTTGAAGCCGTGAAGGGGCGCGCGGAGGCGCTGCTGGGGAAGTTTCGGGCCTTCAGCACCAAGCCGAAGCAAGGCGTTGCTGGCTCTGCTGCTCCATGAGGCGAAGCCACTCCGCGCTGCTCCGCCGCCGACAAGTGACTCCGCTACCGCTCCTATTCTGCTTTTTAATTCCTGCACATGCATCACGCCTCGGGGAGGCATTTAAACTTGCGTTTGGTACTGAGACGATAGTATGGACTGTAATATTTGCTTTTAAATTCCTTGAGTTTTATGCTTTTCCTCCCTACTTGCTTGTGTTCTCCGCCGGCAGAGCCTGGCCCCGTGCGTACCTCACCCAGCATTAGCCCCGACCGGAAACCAGGACGGGACCAAAGGAGTGAGGGGCTACGTGACAAGTTAGGCTCCTGAGTCGCGATGCTCAGGAGTCCCCCTTGGCGCACGAACAACAAGTAGGGAAGCGTGATGTAGGTGTATTTTCTCTTCTACGTCTGCAGAGCCCGACTCCGCGCGTACCTCACCCAGCATAGCCTTTTGGAACTAAGGTGTGAGGGGCTACGGAGCCAGTTAGGCTCCTGAGTCGCGATGCTCAGGAGTCCCCCTTGACGCGCAAACAGCGGGCGATGAGGTGAGATGCAAGCGGGACTACCGTTCTACGTCTGCAGAGCCCGGCCCCGCACGTACCTCACCCAGCATAGCCTTTCGGAACTAAGGAGTGAGGGGCTACGGGACCAGTTAGGCCCCTGAGTCGCGATGCTCAGGGGTCCCCCTTGATGCTCAGACGGCCTTCATACCTTGGCTCCGCTCGGGGAGAGACGCGCGACGAACCAGGCCCGAGGGGCCTGACTAGCTGGCGTACGTCTGGGCATGACCCAGGCGTAGCCCCCGTGCCTAGCCCCCTCACGCGGCGCTCCCGAGGGGAGGCGTTGCGATGAGGCCAGACATTGAGCTCTGGGCTCCCTGAGGTTGATGCGGCCCGGAGGCCACCCTCAGTTGTTTATCACCAGCGCGGAGCATAGCGCTTCCATATGTGTACGGGCATAGCCGCTCCTCGGCAGTGTTGTCAGCCAGCGCGGAGCATGGTGCTTCCACTGGTATGTGGGAGGGGGCTCCCCTCCGGGAGGAGCCCCCGGGGCGTGTACAGCCCCGCCCTGACATGTGGCTGTCACGGTAGGGCTAGGTGAGGTGTATCTGGGCACCCGTGAGCCAGCGCGGGACTCACGGGGCCCTACCTCTAGGTGTGTTGTGCCTGGCACTGGGCCGTATCTTGAGATGTGTTCCTGCAAATTTGGTTAGATGCCGGCACTCTACGTCCTCGGGTCCCGGCCCTCGAGCTTGTCTCAGCCGTCGCTGGTATGCTAGGTCGCGATGCCGTGGACAAGGCCAGAGGGTGAGGGCTGGAGAGCCAGTAAGAGCCCTGAGTCGCGATGCTCAGGTAGCCCCCCTTTAACATGCAAGTGGTCGACATGGAGAACAAGAGCTGCCGTGGACAGGCATCAATTAATCAAGCATGATAGGCGAATGCATAGCTGGAAATAAACGCAAGGGAGATACACGCCACTGGGCCTGGCCCGAGTGGCTTGGGGATGATGCAGCCTGTGGGGCGCCCCCAAGAAAGCAAGCTAATGACCTAAAAATAAAAAGGGATACATGCCGCAGGGACGAACCCATGCGGCCTGGGAATGATGCAGCCCGGGGAGGGCGCTCCCAGCTGGAAATGAAACTTGAAAGATGTCACCTAAAGATGTCGAAGACGAAGTGGTGTTGGTGCAGCAGACTCGGTGGGCTGCGGAAGCCGATCCTCACGAGCCCCCAGGCCCAGGGGCCTCGGGAGGCTCCGGAGGCGCTGGTGGCTCCTCGCGAATCATCTCCATCTCCGCCAGGGCCGCGGAACGCCTGTCTTCCTGAGATCCCATGATGCCCCTCATGAGGCTCTAGTACACCGCAGCCACGCTCGGCAAGCCGTAAGGCATGAGAACATAGCTGTGGGGTGGACCTCCACAACGCCCCACTTGCGAGGGCCAGAGGTGCTCCGTCGTGGCAACCTGATTGAGCCCTGGTACGTCGATGCAGACACGCAGCCCACCATCCTCGCCTGGATGGGGAGCCACAGCCGGTGGACGGCGGCAACCTCTCATGATTCTTGACTCATGTAGTTCTTGAACAGCCTTGTTGACGAACTCCTGTTGGTTTGACCTTCCTTGCCTTGCTCCTTCTTGGGGAAACGTGCTTCGAAGCACGCCTCCACGTGGTGCCCAAGCGCCTCCCTCGTGACCCTGGCCAGGTCGGTGGCCCTCCAGGTGAGAGCCCCTGAGCCCTGCCTGAGGAGGGCGTCGGGCGCGCTTTCCTATGCGATGGAAGGAGGTTCCCCCTGGGCAGACGCGGGCCCTGAGGGGCCTGCCTCCTGAGGGGCTGGCCCGGATGATGCCTTCTTCTTCTTGGGGGTGGTCTCGGGAAGCCTCCTGCTTCCGCGATCTGGGTCTTCTAGTGACGCGGCCTGAAAGGCTCACTCCAGGGAACACACTGCATCCTTCTCTTCACATGGCACCGTGATGACTCCGCCACTTCCTGGCATCTTGAGGACGTTGTAGCCATGATGAGTTACGGCCATGAACTTGGCCAGTGCTGGGTACCCGAGGATGGCGTTTGTATGGCAGGCGGATGTGGGCGATGTCGAAGTCGATGAGCTCGGTGCGGTAGTTGCTGTGGGCCCTGAAGGTGACAGGGAGGTGGACCTGCCCGATCGGGATTGTGGAACCGTCGGTGACCCCGGAGAAAGGCTTGGTTGGCTGAAGCTGGTCATAGGGCACTTGGAGATTGTTGGATGTTTCCACGGACAGGACGTTGAGCCCTGCTCCACCAATGATGAGGGTCCTGGTGACCAGTACGTTGCTGATGACTGGGGAGCAAAGCATCGGGAGGACTCCGGCTGTGGCCGCGCACTTGAGCTGATCCGCCGAGCTGAACGTGATGGCGCAAGCCGACCACCTGAGAGGGCGCGTTGCTTCGAGCTTGGGGAGGACTGCATTCACTTCGCGGGCAAACTGCTTGAAGATGCGTTGGGAGGCTGGGGCTTGAGCTCCTCCCAGGATGCAGGCGATTGCGCGCGGCTCCTGGAAGCCACCAGCCCCCTCGCCTTGATGGCACTCCTCGTTCCTCCTTGGCTGAGGCGGCAGTGGAGGGAGGCCTGCGTTGCCCTGCAGGCGATCCTCACGAGGCTGGTCCCGCCAGTCCCCCTCGCGAGGCAGGTCTCGCCAGCGGTCCTCGCGAGGTTGATCACACCACCCTTGGCGCGGGCCGCGGTCTTCCTAGCATCCTGCGTTTCTTCCTCCTCCTCGGCCGTAGCCCCGGTCACCGCGGTCAGGGCGACGGCCGATCCTTCCTTCTCACATGGCGCGGAGCTCTTGGCATTCATTGGTGTTGTGGGTGTGGAGGTCGTGGTACACACAGTACTGGCTGCAACTGGAGGATTCGGGCAGATCCTTGCCCCGCTTGGTGTCCGGTTCCACCGCGAGCACGGCAGCCCCCTTGCGCTTCACGTCCTTGGCCTTGGGCTTCTTCTCTTCTGGGTCTGCGGCAGGCAGCTCGAGGAGGGAGAAACGTCCTTCCTCAGCCCTGGCGCACTTGGTCGCCAAGTTGAACAGCTCCAGGGAGGTGCACAGGTCTTCATGCATCGCCAGCTCCTCCTTCATCTTGACATCGCGCACACCATCGGAGAAGGCTGAGATGATGGCTTCCTCGGACACCTTGGGGATCTTGAGGCGCGCACTGTTGAAGCGCTGGATGTACTTTTGCATGGTCTCTCCGGGTTGTTGCTTGATGCGGCGCATGTCGCTCACAGCGGGCGGCCGGTCGCGAGTACCTTGGAAGTTGGCGATGAAGCGGGTGCGCATCTGGTCCCAGGAAGAGATCGTGCCTGGGGCCAGATTCAGGAGCCAGGTGCGAGCTCCTTCCTTGAGCACCATGGGGAACCAGTTCGCCATGACCTTTTCATCCCCGCTGGCGGCTTCGATGCCCAGCTCATAGAGCTGGAGGAACGCGGTAGGGTCGGTCGTGCCGTCGTAGCGAGGAGGCAGGTCCGGCTTGAACTTGCCGGGCCACGCAACGCTGCACAGCTCGCTGGTGTAGGCGCGACAGCCAGCAGTGGCCACGGGAGGCTTTGGTCGAGGGAGAGCTTGGCCTTGCGGGTCTCCATGCGCTACAGCTGGGAGCAGCGCGGGGTCTTGACGTGCCGGAGCTGGAGCAGGGAGCGCCCGAGCAGCTTCTTGCGGTGTAGGAACTTCTTGGCAGCTCCGTTCTTGCTGGGCTGGCACCTGACGGAACGGGTACCGCCTAGGGGCCGCGCGCCTTGGAGCCATGGCGTCTTCTTGGAGAGGAGGCGGCTGGTACACCCCCGGAGCTTCGTTGCCCGCGCGGGGCGGGGTGCAGCGCAGCGGAGCGGACGGCGCAGGAGAGCCCCCTGCGGCGCGGACGAGCTCGGCGACGCGGTCGAGCCACTCTTCGTAGACGTCGTTGACGGGACGGTAGCGCAGGAGCTCGTTTGCCGCGATGAGCGCAGCTCGAGCCTCCAAAGGTGTGCGAAGCGCGCGGGACAAAGAGCCAGCTGGTGTGAGCGATGGAGTAGCGGTGCGGCCATCCTGCCGCATGGACGGGTGCTGAGACGACGCTTGCTGCTCGTTCCCCGCCGGGCTGATGGCGGCGTTGACGGCGGGCGACGGGGAACGACGAGGACGCCCACCGACGGGAGCCGTCTGGGCGATGCGGGAAGCGATGGCGGCCCGGCGCTCGGCGCGGGCCCGACGAGTGTCGGACATGGACGCGACGGTCGGAGGAGAGCGGAGCGGTGGAAGACAAATTCCGGCGCACCCCTACCCGGTGCGCCAAATGTCGGATTTCGAGTTCCGGCAGACCCTTAAGGTTCGAACTCTGGGGTGCGCACGGAGATTATGCCCTCTACCTCTCCGTCTCACAAGGATCTAAACTACTGAAAGAACAACACAAGAGACACAGGGTTTATACTGGTTCGGGCCACCATTGTGGTGTAATACCCTACTCCAGTGTGTGGCGGGTGGATTGCCTCTCGGGCTGATGATGATGAACAATACAGGGAAGAACAGCCTCGCAAGGGTCTGCTCTTGGCTAGGACGATGAACTGCTAGGGGGAGTTCAGCCACCCTTCTCTCTCTCTCTGCTGCCTGAGTCTTTCTAACTGGTTTCCTTGATGATCCTCTACCCTGGGGGTGGCTAGTCCTATTTATAGGCAAAGGCCCTGGGCCTCTTCCCAAATATTGAGCGGGATGGGCGCCAACAATTGGCCAATTCAAAGGGGAACATCTGGTACACTTATCCTGACTAAAGTTGGTCCTCGCCTGCCAAAGGCCCTGTGGTGACGCCGTTCTGGGCTCCACGATGACCTCCTTCCCACCGTTGGACTGGTCTTGGTCTCGTTGCACCGAAATGGATGCCTTTGCTTGATCCTATCGCCTGCGCTTGCCCCCTTTGCACCAAAGAGGAAAGGTAGACACTGCGCGGGCTGGCGCCCGCCTGGCACCCTTGGTCGTCATGGCTTGCGTCATGGGCACCTCGTGAGGTACCCCGCCTTGATCTCTCCGCCTCCTCGTGAGCCAGCCTGATGAGGCCGCGCCTGAGGAAGCGCCGTGTCGTCTGCCCCATGAGGCTTGGCCCCTCGCGAAGGTCTTGGGTCTTGTGTTGATGAAGATGGGCCGTGCTGGGCCCCTGTCACGACCGGTTTTTCAATAAAGATGTTTATTGAGAAACCGATCTGTTGAGTCTAGTATGAGGAAAATCCATCATACTGGTGGACAAATTCTTGATACAAACAGCCAGTAGCATGAATATATTACACGGGTCGAGCTGGGATGCTTGACGATTATTACAAGCGCGCCAATAACTATACAAAATGGCGGATATAACACAATGGTGTGGTGGCATACTACTGACTCAAGAAATAAGTGGTAGTGGAATAACACAATGGGGAGTGGATAGCACAGTTCGCAAACTAGCATCTCATCGAGCGTCGAGGTGAGGCTCAATGAATTTATTTGGGCAGCGGAAGCGGATATAATACAGTGACCAAATCCAGGGTCGCACGAGACTGACTAGGACTCCTCTAGGCGTCGGACTCGCTATCGAATTCTTCATCCATGAGATCGCCTTCGTCAGCATCTGGCCAAATCAACAAGCCAGGTGAGTACTTTGAAAGTACTCGCAAGACAGTTCGGACGTAAGATATAACAAATGCATGCATGAATGCGTCATGATTAATTTGCCAATGCATAATGAAAATTTAGCAAGCAAGGTAAGTAAAAGGGAATCGGCGGTAGTCCGCCTGAAAACCCAACAAAATAAATGGAAACCGATCGGGTGTCTGGAGCGACGCCTCGAAAGGTGAACGAATAAATAAAAATCATACCACAGTCGGGCGTCTAAGCGACACCACATAAAGGGCTTCAAAAGAAATGCCACAGTCGGGCGTCTGAGCGACACCACATAAAGGGCTTTAAAAGAAATGCCACAGTCGGGCGTCTGAGCGACACCACATAAAGGTCTTTAAAAGAAATGCCACAGTCGGGCGTCTGAGCGACACCACATAAAGGGCTTCAAAAGAAATGCCACAGTCGGGCGTCTGAGCGACACCACATAAAGGGCTTCAAAAGAAATGCCACAGTCGGGAGTCTGAGCGACACCACATAAAGGGCTTCAAAAGAAATGCCACAGTCGGGCGTCTGAGCGACACCACATAAAGGGCTTCAAAAGAAATGCCACAGTCGGACGTCTGAGCGACATCACAGAAAGGGCTTTCTCCACAAGAAGAATAATACTCATAAATAAATAATCTACTCATGATAACAAACGGGTTAGTCCATCCACAGGAATAAACATTTATCCGGATGTAGCACTCATGTGATTTACCGGAGTTTCTGTCACAAAAACTGATACTTGTCAGAATAAGATAATATAGGACTTGGACATGATTAAGATAGTTTGAGGATTCATGACTCTGCAGAGTTTGTACAAAAATTTTCCCACAGCTAACAGATTCCCATAGTCCCGAAGGGCTAGTTCCGTTTATGGTGTTTCGGAAGAAAACACAGCTATCCAGTACACACCCATCACACCTCACGATGTCAGGAATCACCCTAGACAACGTGCAAGAAAACTTTGAGACGGGGAGATCACAATCTCGAATAGCATGGGATCAAATTTATATACGCGCGCTCTAAGGGGTGCCCCCCTCTCGGTCCCAACCGGAAACACCCATGCCCCCTGACTGGATGACTGGCTTTAATCCAGGGCCATGGAACCATCATCCCGGCCTCTCCTTTTGGTGTGTACCAGGAAAGCGGTTTGCAACCTACTAAGCCATATCCCTTGCGGAAAACTTGTGGTAGTACGGAAAAGGAAATGGATTGGTACCGAACCGATATGGGCTGATACTGAAGTCAAATGGTATGGCATAAGACTGGCATGCTACAACACTACCATCTCACCCATCCTCATGCCAACACATGGCCATGCACATGCACATCCAACATGTATGGGTCATCGAACTCACTTGTCTCAACTATGCATGAGAATAACGTTCATCGGTATGCTCATCAACAAGCCATGAAACTTACTACATGCAACCATGCCAAAACACTTATCATATCAAAAGTTCAAACATGCTTGCCTGGTTCAGAGTAGTCGGAGCCTAGCTTGGTGAAGTTCGCGGTTCCGTCACCTCCTTCGGTATCTACGGTATAAAGAAAAGATACGCGCTAACGTGAATACCGAGAGGTGCATAAAAATTTCTCCAAATAATTTTCAAATAAATCTGATAAAAAACTAGATAAATTTTTGAAGAGAACAGAAAAAGAATCAATCAAAAATATGCTTCTATTTAAAAGTTATAAAGGTTTTGGTCCAAGGACCCATCTGTAATGAAACAGAAACTTTCCAGGGTTTAACTTATAAAAACAGAAAACGCTTCAGTCCTGAATACGCCAGCTCAGTGGAGAAAACGTATTTTGCCCGAAGGTGTTTTCCAGAAAACGATTCGTCTAGAATGAGCTGAGAGGCTGACGGGCAGGTCCCACCCGTCAGGTTTAAATTCAAAAGAGGCGGGTCGGGGCTCGCTGGCGCCCGAGGGCCGCGGTGGTCGCCGGCGGCGATCCACGGCGAGGTAGGGAGATCGGAGAGTACCTCCGTGCTCAGGGAGCCATTCCACGTCGGGTGGTGGTGGTGGTGGTCGCCGGTAAGTACCACGTCGACAGTGGCTCCTGCTCCGGCGGACGGCGAATCGGGCGTGGATGGAGCTCGCCAGAGAGGGCTACAAGCATTAAATTGAGGTGGGGGTCAGGCCTCTGGTAGCTAGAGGAGGTGATTGACGGAGTTTGGGCACCGGGGACGGCCTCACCGAAGAGAACGTTGCCGGAGCCCGAGGCAGGCGGAGGTGACCGGAGTCGAGCAAGAAAGGCCCCTCGAGGCCCTTCCAGTGGCTAGGCGGGGTCTGGCGAGGTGGTGGAGTTGTGAGGGGGCGAGAGCAAGCTTGGGGGGCTATATATAGCCGGCCCGAGGCGGTTGCCGAGAACGGGGTTCTCCGGCGAGGTGATTACAGCGGCGCTTTGGTTGCACGGGAGGGTTCAGAGGTTGAGCGTCGTCATGGGTGTTCCCTGGTCCCATTTAGGTGCTAACCGCGTCGGGATTTGGGTGCTTAGGGGGAGCTCGACGGAACGGGGCGGCGCGGGCCCGTCGGCGGCAGAGAGCACGCTCTGCGCGTGCCGCGCCACGGTGACGGTGCTGCATGCGTGTGCTGGCAAGGAGATGGCCATGCGGAGCCACCAGGGGGTTTGGGCGGCGGTGAACGGTGTTGTGCCGCCGTTCTTCTCCCTGTCGGCCGCTACGGTGGTCCGGCCGCCGCAAGACACGCCGGCGCAGGCGGGCCAGGGCGCCACCGACGCCAGGAAGGTGCCAAGCGCGCGTGCGAGGCTCCGGACAAGCAGGCCAGGCGGTGAGCAACGTGCCAAGGGCACTGTGAGCATGTGACTGAACTAACTGACGAAGATCGACACTGAATTCTGAATTTAACTGAATTTGACTGAACCAGTGCATGCAAGGTGTTCGACAGAATGATCTAGGCATGTAGGGATTTTTCCCTGAGCTGATTTTTGGTGGAGTGGCTCCTCATTGCTCCAGTAGGCTGCCTGATTTTTGGTGGAATTTTTGGAGAAGTGTAGATATGAATTTCACCAAATTTGGCAAATCTGGTCCAAACTTGCAGGGAGTGTAATTTCAAAATTTTGAAAAGAAGAAGAGTGGATCAAGATGGTTCCAGGTTGAGGGTACCAAGGACTAGCCAGTAGAGTTGGTTTGAGGTCCAAATACAAATGCTATAGGGTACTTGCTTTGTAAATGGCTCAGGCTCAAAATGAAAGTCAGAAAAGATTTGAGAGATGAAATAATTGAAATAAAATCCAAAACTTGTTTGAATTAGTTGGGACAGAGAACTTAGGTTGTTTACAAGGAGGAGGAAAGGTTTTGGAGGGGTTTTACCATATGGGCAAGAACAAAAATCTTGGGTGGTTTTCAAGATATGAAAAACCCCAAATTTCATAGAGTTTCTTTTTAAAAGAAAACAATTAATTCCAAAAATATGTTTTGAGCAGGGAGTCATCAGAGAAAAGTTTTAAAAGATCAACACCATAGTTTGAAGAAGATACAGAAATAAAAATCCTTGCCAGAGAGAAGGAAGTTTTAAGAGGAAGGTTTTTCTGAAGAGAAAAATTTAATGGCCTCTTTGAAAAATCCAACAAAGTTTTTGATGAACACCAAAAAAAAATTTGGAGTGTCACAGCACCTACCCCTTAGGAAAAATCTCGTCCCCGAGATTTCAGCTGATCCTTAAATAGGTGTGGGTGCTCTGCCCGAAGAAAATCCTCCCTTTCCCAAGTTGCTTCACTTTCGGTGTGATTACTCCACTGAACTTTGAAAAATTTGATGGCTTTCTGTCGGGTCCTCCTTTCAGACTCCTCTAATATCTTTACTGGATGTTCCCGATAGGTGAGGTCTGGTTGTACGTCAATGTTCTCATGGGATACCTGTTTCTCTGGGTTGCTTACGCACTTCATCAATTGCGAGACGTGGAACACGTCGTGGACATCTGATAATTCTTTGGGTAAGCTTAGCTCGTAGGCTACCGTGCCCTTTCGTGCCACTATACAGAATGGTCCGATGAATCTTGGCGCTAGCTTTCCTTTAATCTTGAATCGTTGCAATCCCCTCATAGGTGATACTCGTAGGTACACGAATTCACCGGGTTCGAAGCTGACCCCACGATGCTTCTGATCGTAATAGCTCTTCTGTCGACTCTGAGCGGTCTTAAGTCGGTCCCTGATTAGCTTGACTTTTTCCTCGGCCACCTTGAGCATGTCTGGGCCGAAGATATGGCTGTCTCTGGTCTCTGACCAATTTAGCGGGGTATGACATCTCCGTCCGTATAAAGCCTCAAATGGTGCCATTTGCAGGCTGGCCTGGTAACTGTTGTTGTATGCGAATTCGGCATACGGCAGGCTGTCTTCCCAACTGGTTCCATAGGTGAGGACACATGCTCTCAGCATGTCTTCTAGGATCTGATTTACGCGCTCAGTTTGCCCATCAGTCTGGGGATGGTATGCTGTACTGAAGGCTAGTTGAGTTCCCAGAGCCTGTTGTAAATGCTCCCAGAACCTCGAGACGAATTGGGTGCCCCTGTCGGATATTATAGTCTTCGGGACTCCATGCAGACAAACTATACGGGAGAGGTAAATCCTTGCAAGTTTCTGAGTGGTGTGGGTTGTCTTCACTGGAATGAAATGTGCCACCTTAGTCAACCTGTCGGTGATGACCCATATGGCATTATTCCCGTGTCGTGACCGTGGTAGTCTGACAATGAAATCCATTCCTATTTCATCCCATTTCCACTCAGGTATTTTGTTTGGTTGAAGTAATCCGGCTGGTTTCTGATGTCCAGCTTTTATGCGTTGACAGGAGTCGCAACATGCAACGAAAGTGGCTATGTCCCTTTTCATACCGTGCCACCAAAATCTTTCCTGAATATCCTTATACATTTTGGTTCCCCCAGGGTGGATCGAATATGGAGCGGTGTGGGCTTCAGCTAGGATTTGCTGCTTGAGATCTTCTATGTTTGGCACGTAGAGCCTGTCTCCGTACCATAATATCCCTCCTTCGTCTATGACGAATTCCGAGGCCTTGCCCCTACTCACCTTCTTTTTAATGCCTTCAATGCTGGGGTGACCAGGTTGAGCTTCTTTGATTCTTTCCACAAGGTCGGGTTGTAATTCCAAGTTTGTTAGGGTGCCTTCTGCGACCATCAACAAGTTGAGTTTGGCAAATTCTTGTTGGAATTCAGGTCTTAAGCTTTGCAGACTGTTTCCGTCAGAGCTGGGGTTTCTGCTAAGAGCATCTGCCACTACATTGGCCTTCCCTGGATGGTAGTGGATACCAACGTCATAATCCTTTACCAATTCCAACCACCGTCGTTGCCGTAAATTTAGTTTTGGCTGTGTGAAAATATATTTGAGATTTTTATGGTCCGTATATATTTCACATCGGTTTCCAAGTAGGAAATGCCTCCATTCCTTGAGTGCATGAATGACCGCTGCCATTTCTAAGTCATGAGTGGGATAATTTTCCTCATGCTTGCGAAGTTGCCTTGATGCGTAAGCGACAACCTTGCCTTCTTGCATCAATACGCATCCGAGACCCTTTCTGGATGCGTCACAATACACTTCGAAATTCTTGTGTATGTCTGGCACAATCAATACTGGTGCTGTCGTTAATTTCCGTTTTAGCTCTTGGAAACTTTTCTCGCAGGCTTCTGTCCATTCAAACTTCTTGTCTTTCTTGAGTAACTGCGTCATTGGCTTGGCTATGGTGGAGAATCCTTCAATAAATCTGCGGTAATATCCTGCCATTCCCAAGAAACTCTGTATGTCTGTTACGCTGCTTGGTGACTTCCAGCCAAGTACGGCCGTGACTTTCTCTGGGTCCAGTGCGATACCGTCTTGGGTCAGCACGTGGCCTAGAAAGCCTACTTGTCTTAGCCAAAATTCGCACTTGCTGAACTTGGCATACAATTTATGTTTCCTGAGTTCTCCTAGTACAATCCTGAGATGTTCCGCGTGCTCTTCTGGTGTCTTGGAGTATACCAGAATATCGTCGATGAATACCACAATGAACTTGTCCATAAACTTCATAAATACTTTGTTCATGAGGTGAACAAAATATGCGGGGGCGTTTGTTAATCCAAATGGCATTACAGTGAACTCATACAGTCCATATCTGGAGGTGAAGGCTGTTTTTGGGATATCCTCTGTTCGCACTTTTAATTGATGGTATCCTGACCTTAAGTCAATTTTTGAGAATACCTTGGCCTGAGCGAGTTGATCAAACAAATCGTTTATCCTTGGCATTGGGTATTTGTTCTTGACTGTGACCATGTTAAGTGCTCGATAGTCAATACACAATCTCAGTGTTCCATCCTTCTTTTTGGTAAATAAAATTGGTGATCCTCAAGGTGAGGAGCTGGCTCGAATGTATCCTTTATCCAGCAATTCTTTTATTTGTTTCTTCAACTCAACCAACTCGGATGGTGCCATTCTGTATGGTTTCTTGTATATGGGAGTGGTTCCTGGTGCTAGCTCAATGCTGAATTCTATCTCTCGGTCTGGTGGCATCCTGGGTAGCTCTTCGGGAAATACGTCTAGGAACTCACACACTACTGGAACCTTGCTTAATTCAGATATGTCCACCTTGTTCAATCTCGGCTGCCTGGGTATTTTTCTCTCTTTGGCGGTTACTCTTATTGTCTTCCCGTGGTGGTGTGTAAGAATCACGGTCCGATTGAAGCAGTCAATAAAACCTTTGTTGGTGGTCAACCAGTCCATCCCGAGGATGACGTCCAGTCCTTTATTTTCCAACACAATAAGATTGGCGTGAAACTTCAATCCTTCGAACTCGATAACCACATCCTGACAGTAACTCTGAGTGACTTGCTGAATCCCAGGGGACTTGATGATCATTGATTTCTCCAAAGGAAGCATCGAAAAATTATTTTGCGAAGCAAAACTTTTCGAAATAAAAGAGTGAGGAGCTCCAGAATCAAACAAAACCATTGCCGGTATTGTGTTGATAGGAAACGTACCGAGTACGATATCCGGAGCATTTTGTGCCTCCTCTTTGGTTACGTAGTTCAGGTGACCCTTCCTGTGGTTGTTGTTGGGATTGAAATTGTTTCGCTTGGGCGCTGAGTTATTGCCGCCGTTATTCGGCTTTGGGGTTAAGTTCCTGGGCTTGGGACACTGCTTGGCATAGTGCCCTTCTTCTCCACAGGCGTAACAAGTAACGCCGGGGCGATAAGTGAACTCCTTGTCCCTTGCATGAAAATTCTTGATTGGGCGTGAGACGCTTGACGTGGATTTGTGTGTCCCACCTTTCTGAAAATCTGTCTTGCCTCTGTGATTGCAAGCATGGTTAGTTTGGTCCCTTTTTCGCTTGCGGAAATCCTCCAGGCTGCATCTCTCATTTTCTAGGGTAATGGCCTTGTCCACTAGCGTTTTAAAATCTGGAAAAGTGTGCACGACCAGTTGGCATTTAAGCGCGGGCGCCAGACCGTCTAGGAATTTCTCCATCTTCTTGTTTTCTGTCATACGCTCTTCATTGGCGTAGCGGGATAACGGAGTAAATTGACCATTGTAGTCTGACACTATCATTTTTCCTTTGCTTGAGGTCATCGAACTCTCTTTTCTTGATTTTCATAATACTCTTAGGAATGTTTGCACCATGGAAACCTTCCTTGAAATCATCCCAGGTTATATCATTTTCATTGGGATGCATGTGTAGGAAATTTTCCCACCATGATGCGGCTGCTCCTGTGAGATAGTGCGGAGCATATAGGACCTTTTCGGGGTCCGAACATTTTGCAATAATTAACTTCCTCTCCATATCTCGAAGCCAGTCTTCGGCCTCAAGAGGCTTGTCAGTATGAGAAAATGTTGGGGGACGTGTCTTCTGTAATTCAGATAGCCTGGAATGCTGCTGATACTGCCCTTGGTGATTTCCCATGTTGATGACTTGGTTCATCATTTCCCGATGTTGTTGCTGACTCTGTTCATAAAGGCGGCACATTTGGGAAAGTGTCGTTTCACTGTCCTGCTGACTCGACTGCCCTTGTGTGAAATTGTTGCCTGGTGGAGTGTCATAATATTCCTCTGGCGGAGCTGGCATGGAGCGAGTCCAAGGACGAGACATTTTTCACTCTGGGGATATATTTTGTAAAACCCATAAGAAAAATGAAAAAGAGTCGCGAAAACAATACCATAAACGCATAAGGATGGCATTTAAATTAAATGACCAAGATCATTTAAGAAAAACAAATCGATTGCGCACGGAGAAGGACTCTCATTACATATCTTACACGCGGGCGATAATTATACAATACATCACTCAGGATATGCTTACATAATCCTGACATGTTATTTAGGCTAGTGCACTTCTCCAGTTCCTACATGATGCGCAAACAAGCTACTTCACACAACCTATGCACATATCTTACAAGCAGTACATCGCATGACGGCTAGGCGTACTTAGTCGGAGATGTTGATGATTTCCTTGGCCCTGCCAAGGGTGAGGCGCAGGGAGGCTGGGGACTCGACCTCCCCCTCACTAATAGGCTCCAGACGTAGCGCTGTGCCGAGTAGACGGAGCGGGTACCCGGGACGGAATCACACGGACGGGAGTGGGCGCAAAGGGTGGTGCAGTGCGAGATGGAGTAGGCGCGATGACTTGATTGAACTCTTTGGTGGTAGGCAGGCGACGAGTAGGTGCATGAGATGCCGATGACGAGATGAAAGTCAGTGGCGGTGCGGTGTGCAGGAGCTCCCTCCTGTTGGCAGCACAGCCATGAACTGAGTCCATGTGGTTAGCCACGAAGTCGTCCACCAGGTTGTCGAAGGCTGCCTCCAGAGCTCGGAGGTACTTGATAAGCATCTCAAATGCCTCATCTCGTTCTCCTCTGGGGCAAGAGAACGCATAGTGACAGGTGTATGGCACATGGCATGGAAGATAGCGGTAATGACGAGTCTTCATCACGGGAAGGACGTCCCTGAGGCGGGCTATCGCCTCACGGGCTGCCATCTGCGTAGCGTGCCTCTCCGTAGGCATGGCTCTTCCCACGAACCGGAAGCGGCGTAACTCACCACGCCCTCCCTTGAATTGCACCGAGGCCTGGTGCATGGTCAGGTCATCATTGACTTTGTGCTGGTAAAGCGAGAAGTCAGGGCGCACGGATGGCCCCATAGCGACCTGAACGATGAAGGAGAGTAGTTTGACGAACCCATCGGGTACGTTGGTGAAGGTCTGAGACTCGCAGCTGTTGTCGGCCATCTACAAAAGTAGACAAAATTCTGAATGGTCAGATCATAAATATATGCTGACTGTCAGAAAAATGGCTATATTTGTAAAAATAAGAAACAGCTCTATGATGCTAATGTTGGAAATATGCCCTAGAGGCAATAATAAAAGCATTATTATTATATTTCCTTGTTCATGATAATTGTCTTTATTCATGCTATAATTGTGTTATCCGGAAATCGTAATACATGTGTGAATAACAGACACCAACATGTCCCTAGTGAGCCTCTAGTTGACTAGCTCGTTGATCAACAGATAGTCATGGTTTCCTGACTATGGACACTGGATGTCATTGATAACGAGATCACATCATTGGGAGAATGATGTGATGGAAAAGACCCAATCCTAAACATAGCACAAGATCGTATAGTTCGTTTGCTAGAGTTTTCCAATGTCAAAGTATCTTTTCCTTAGACCATGAGATCGTGTACCTCCCGGATACCGTAGGAGTGCTTTGGGTATGCCAAACGTCACAACATAATTGGGTGACTATAAAGGTAGACTACGGGTATCTCCGAAAGTGTCTGTTGGGTGACATGGATCAAGACTGGGATTTGTCACTCCGTATGACGGAGAGGTATCACTGGGCCCACTCGGTAATGCATCATCATAATGAGCTCAGAGTGACCAAGTGTCTGGTCACGGGATCATGCATTACGGTACGAGTAAAGTGACTTGCCGGTAACGAGATTGAACAAGGTATTGGGATACCGACAATCGAATCTCGGGCAAGTAACATATCGATAGACAAAGGGAATAGCGTACGGGATTGATTGAATCCTCGACATCGTGGTTCATCCGATGAGATCATCGTGGAGCATGTGGGAGCCAACATGGGTATCCAGATCCCGCTGTTGGTTATTGACCGGAGAGTCGTCTCGGTCATGTCTGCTTGTCTCCCGAACCCGTAGGGTCTACACACTTAAGGTTCGGTGACGCTAGGGTTATGAAGATATGTATATGCAGAAACCCGAATGTTGTTCGGAGTCCCGGATGAGATCCCGGACGTCACGAGGAGTTCCGGAATGGTCCGGAGGTAAAGAATTATATATAGGAAGTGCTATTTCGGGCATCGGGACAAGTTTCGGGGTTATCGGTATTGTACCGGGACCACCGGAAGGGTCCCGGGGGTCCACCGGGTGGGGCCACCTGTCCCAGGGGGCCACATGGGCTGTAGGGGGTGCACCTTGTCCTAGATGGGCCAAGGGCACCAGCCCCTATAGGCCCATGCGCCTAGGGTTTCCACCATGGAAGAGTCCATGTGGTGGAAGGCACCCCTAGGTGCCTTGGGGGGAGGGAAACCTCCCCTTGGCCGCCGCCCCCCCCCCCCTAGTAGATCTCATCTACTAGGGCCGGCGCCCCCCTGGCACCCCTATATATAGTGGGGGAGAGGAGGGATTTCACACCAGCCCCTGGCGCCTCCATCTCCCCCCGTTACGTCTCTCCCTCGTAGTCTCGGCGAAGCCCTGCTGCTGTGACGCCCTGCATCCACCACCACGCCGTCGTGCTACTGGATCTTCATCAACCTCTCCTCCCCCCTTGCTGGATCAAGAAGGAGGAGACGTCTCCCGTCCGGTACGTGTGTTGAACGCGGAGGTGCCGTCCGTTCGGCGCTGGTCATCGGTGATTTGGATCACGTCGAGTACGACTACATCATCACCGTTCTTTGAACGCTTCCGTGCGCGATCTACAAAGGTATGTAGATGCATCTAATCACTCGTTGCTAGATGAACTCCTAGATGATCTTGGTGAAACGAGTAGGAAAATTTTTGTTTTCTGCAACATTCCCCAACAGTGGCATCATGAGCTAGGTCTTTGCGTAGTTCTTCTTGCGCGAGTAGAACACAATTTGTTGTGGGCGTAGATTTGTGAACTTTCTTGCCGTTACTAGTCCTTTCTTGCTTCAGCGGTATTGTGGGATGAAGCGGCCCAGACCAACCTTACACGTACGCTTACGTGAGACCGGTTCCACCGACTAACATGCACTAGTTGCATAAGGTGGCTAGCGGGTGTCTGTCTCTCTCATTTTAGTTGGAGCGGAATCGATGAACAGGGTCCTTATGAAGGGTAAATAGAAGTTGACAAATCATGTTGTGGCTTTAATGTAGGTAAGAAAACGTTCTTGCTAGAACCCTAATTCAGCCACGTAAAACTTGCAACAACAATTAGAGGACGTCTAACTTGTTTTTGCAGCAAGTGGTTTGTGATATGATATGGCCAAAGTTGTGATGAATGATGACTGATCTATATGTGATGTATGAGATGTTCATGCTATTGTAATAGGATTCACGACTTGCATGTCGATGAGTATGACAACCAGCAGGAGCCATAGGAGTTGTCTTTATTCTTTTTATGACCTGCGTGTCATCGAGAAACGCCATGTAAATTACTTTACTTTATTGCTAAACGCGTTAGCCATAGTAGTAGAAGTAATAGTTGGCGAGCAACTTCATGGAGACACGATGATGGAGATCATGATGATGGAGATCATGGTGTCAAGCCGGTGACAAGATGATCATGGAGCCCCAAGATGGAGATCAAAGGAGCTATGTGATATTGGCCATATCATGTCACGTTTATTATTTGATTGCATGTGATGTTTATCATGTTTTGCGTCTTGTTTACTTAGAACGACGGTAGTAAATAAGATGATCCCTCACAATAAATTCAAGAAGTGTTCCCCCTAACTGTGCACCGTTGTGACAGTTCGCTGTTTCAAAACACCACGTGATGATCGGGTGTCTTATTCAGACGTTCACATACAACGGGTGTAAGACAGATTTACACATGCAAACACTTAGGTTAACTTGACGAGCCTAGCATGTACAGACATGGCCTCGGAACACAGAAGACCGAAAGGTCGAGCATGAGTCGTATAGAAGATATGATCAACATGAAGATGTTCACCGACGTTGACTAGTCCGTCTGACGTGATGATCGGACACGGTCTAGTTAAACTCGGATCATGTAATACTTAGATGACTGGAGGGATGTCTAATCTAAGTGGGAGTTCATTAATAATTTGATTAGTTGAACTTAATTATCATGAACTTAGTCTAAATATTTTACAATATGTCTTGTAGATTAAATGGCCAACGTAGTCCTCAACTTCAACGCGTTCCTAGAGAAAACCAAGCTGAAAGACGATGGCAGCAACTATACGGACTGGGTCCGGAACCTGAGGATCATCCTCATAGCTGCCAAGAAAGATTATGTCCTACAAGCACCGCTTGGTGACGCACCCGTTCTCCCTGCAGAACAAGATGTTATGAACGCTTGGCAGGCACGTTCCGATGACTACTCCCTCGTTCAGTGCGGCATGCTTTACAGCCTAGAGCCGGGGCTCCAAAAGCGTTTTGAGAGACATGGAGCATATGAGATGTTTGAAGAGCTGAAAATGGTTTTCCAAGCTCATGCCCGGGTCAAGAGATATGAAGTCTCCGACAAATTCTTCAGCTGTAAGATGGAGGAAAACAGTTCTGTCAGTGAGCACATACTCACTATGTCTGGGTTGCATAACCGCTTGACTCAGCTGGGAGTTAATCTCCCGGATGATGCGGTCATTGACAGAATCCTCCAGTCGCTTCCACCAAGCTACAAGAGCTTTGTGATGAACTTCAATATGCAGGGGATGGAAAAGACCATTCCTGAAGTATTTACTATGCTGAAATCAGCAGAGGTAGAAGTCAGGAAGGAACATCAAGTGTTGATGGTCAATAAAACCACTAAGTTCAAGAAAGGCAAGGGTAAAAAGAACTTCAAGAAGGACGGCAAGGAGGTTGCCGCGCCCGGCAAGCAAGCTGCTGGGAAGAAGCCAAAGAATGGACCCAAGCCCGAGACTGAGTGCTTTTATTGCAAGGGAAGCGGTCACTGGAAGCGGAACTGCCCTAAGTACTTAGCGGATAAGAAGGCCGGCAAAACAAAAGGTATATGTGATATACATGTAATTGATGTGTACCTTACTAGTGCCCGTAGTAGCTCCTGGGTATTTGATACCGGTGCAGTTGCTCACATTTGTAACTCAAAGCATGGGCTGCGGAATAAGCGGAAACTGGCAAAGGACAAGGTGACGATGCGCGTCGGGAATGGTTCCAAGGTTAATGTGGTCGCCGTCGGCACGCTACCTCTGCATCTCCCTTCGGGATTAGTTTTAAACCTTAATAATTGTTATTTGGTGCCAGCTTTGAGCATGAACATTGTATCGGGATCTCGTTTAATTCGAGATGGCTACTCTTTTAAATCTGAGAATAATGGTTGTTCCATTTTTATGAGAGATATGTTTTATGGTCATGCTCCTATGGTGAATGGTTTATTCTTTATGAATCTCGAACGTGATGCTACACATGTTCATAATGTGAGTACCAAAAGAAGTAAGGTTGATAATGATAGTCCCACATACCTGTGGCACTGCCGCCTTGGTCACATAGGTGTCAAACGCATGAAGAAGCTCCATGCTGATGGACTTTTAGAGTCTCTTGATTATGAATCATTTGACACATGCGAACCATGCCTTATGGGTAAAATGACCAAGACTCCGTTCTCAGGAACAATGGAGCGAGCAACCGACTTATTGGAAATCATACATACTGATGTATGCGGTCCAATGAGTGTTGAGGCTCGCGGTGGCTATCGTTATGTTCTCACCCTCACTGATGATTTAAGTAGGTATGGGTATATCTACTTAATGAAACACAAGTCTGAAACCTTTGAAAAGTTCAAGGAATTTCAGAGTGAGGTTGAAAATCAACGTGACAGGAAAATCAAGTTTCTACGATCAGATCGTGGAGGAGAATACTTGAGTCACGAGTTTGGGGCACACTTAAGAAAATGTGGAATAGTTTCACAACTCACGCCGCCTGGAACACCTCAGCATAATGGTGTGTCCGAACGTCGTAATCGCACTCTGTTAGATATGGTGCGATCTATGATGTCTCTTACCGATTTACCGCTTTCTTTTTGGGGCTATGCTTTAGAGACTGCCGCATTCACTTTAAATAGGGCTCCGTCGAAATCCGTTGAGACGACACTGTATGAATTATGGTTTGGGAAGAAACCTAAGCTGTCGTTTCTAAAAGTTTGGGGATGCGATGCTTATGTCAAGAAACTTCAACCTGAAAAGCTCGAACCCAAGTCGGAAAAATGCGTCTTCATAGGATACCCAAAAGAAACTATTGGGTACACCTTCTACCTCAGATCCGAAGGCAAGATCTTTGTTGCCAAGAATGGGTCCTTTCTGGAGAAAGAGTTTCTCTCGAAAGAAGTAAGTGGGAGGAAAGTAGAGCTTGATGAAGTATTACCTCTTGAACCGGAAAATGGCGCAACTCAAGAAAATGTTCCTGAGGTGCCTGCACCGACTAGAGAGGAAGTTAATGACAATGATCAAGATACTTCTGATCAAGCCCCTACTGAAATTTGAAGGTCCACAAGGACACGTTCCGCACTAGAGTGGTACGGCAACCCTGTCTTGGAAATCATGATGTTAGACAACGGTGAACCTTCGAACTATGAAGAAGCGATGGCGGGCCCGGATTCCGACAAATGGCTAGAAGCCATGAAATCCGAGATAGGATCCATGTATGAAAACAAAGTATGGACTTTGACTGACTTGCCCGTTGAGCGGCGAGCCATAGAAAATAAATGGATCTTTAAGAGGAAGACAGACGCGGATGGTAATGTGACCATCTATAAAGCTCGGCTTGTCGCTAAGGGTTATCGACAAGTTCAAGGGGTTGACTACGATGAGACTTTCTCACCGGTAGCGAAGCTGAAGTCCGTCCGAATCATGTTAGCAATTGCCGCATTCTATGATTACGAAATATGGCAAATGGACGTCAAAACGGCATTCCTTAATGGTTTCCTTAAGGAAGAATTGTATATGATGCAGCCAGAAGGTTTTGTCGATCCTGAGAATGCTGACAAAGTGTGCAAGCTCCAACGCTCGATTTATGGGCTGGTGCAAGCATCTCGGAGTTGGAACATTCGCTTTGATGAGATGATCAAAGCGTTTGGGTTTACACAGACTTATGGAGAAGCCTGCGTTTACAAGAAAGTGAGTGGGAGCTCTGTAGCATTTCTCATATTATATGTAGATGACATACTTTTGATGGGAAATGATATAGAACTCTTGGACAGCATCAAGGCCTACTTGAATAAAAGTTTTTCAATGAAGGACCTTGGAGAAGCTTCTTATATATTAGGCATCAAAATCTATAGAGATAGATCGAGACGCCTCCTAGGTCTTTCACAAAGCACATACCTTGATAAGATATTGAAGAAGTTCAATATGGATCAATCCAAGAAGGGGTTCTTGCCTGTGTTACAAGGTATGAAATTGAGCTCAGCTCAATGTCCGACCACGGCAGAAGATATAGAAGAGATGAGCGTCATCCCCTATGCCTCAGCCATAGGTTCTATTATGTATGCCATGCTGTGTACCAGACCTGATGTTAACCTTGCCGTCAGTTTGGTAGGAAGGTACCAAAGTAATCCCGGCAAGGAACACTGGACAGCGGTCAAGAATATCCTGAAGTACCTGAAAAGGACTAAGGAAATGTTTCTCGTTTATGGAGGTGACGAAGAGCTCGTCGTAAAGGGTTACGTCGACGCTAGCTTCGACACAGATCTGGATGACTCTAAGTCACAAACCGGATACGTGTATATTTTGAATGGTGGGGCAGTAAGCTGGTGCAGTTGCAAGCAAAGCGTCGTGGCGGGATCTACATGTGAAGCGGAGTACATGACAGCCTCGGAGGCAGCACATGAAGCAATATGGGTGAAGGAGTTCATCACCGACCTAGGAGTCATACCCAATGCGTCAGGGCCGATCAAGCTCTTCTGTGACAACACTGGAGCTATTGCACTTGCCAAGGAGCCCAGGTTTCACAAGAAGACAAGGCACATCAAGCGTCGCTTCAACTCCATTCGTGAAAATGTTCAAGATGGAGACATAGAGATTTGTAAAGTACATACGGACCTGAATATAGCAGATCCATTGACTAAACCTCTCCCTAGAGCAAAACATGATCAACACCAGAATTCCATGGGTGTTTGATTCATCACAATGTAACTAGATTATTGACTCTAGTGCAAGTGGGAGACTGCTGGAAATATGCCCTAGAGGCAATAATAAAAGCATTATTATTATATTTCCTTGTTCATGATAATTGTCTTTATTCATGCTATAATTGTGTTATCCGGAAATCGTAATACATGTGTGAATAACAGACACCAACATGTCCCTAGTGAGCCTCTAGTTGACTAGCTCGTTGATCAACAGATAGTCATGGTTTCCTGACTATGGACACTGGATGTCATTGATAACGAGATCACATCATTGGGAGAATGATGTGATGGACAAGACCCAATCCTAAACATAGCACAAGATCGTATAGTTCGTTTGCTAGAGTTTTCCAATGTCAAAGTATCTTTTCCTTAGACCATGAGATCGTGTAACTCCCGGATACCGTAGGAGTGCTTTGGGTATGCCAAACGTCACAACGTAACTGGGTGACTATAAAGGTAGACTACGGGTATCTCCGAAAGTGTCTGTTGGGTGACATGGATCAAGACTGGGATTTGTCACTCCGTATGACGGAGAGGTATCACTGGGCCCACTCGGTAATGCATCATCATAATGAGCTCAGAGTGACCAAGTGTCTGGTCATGGGATCATGCATTACGGTACGAGTAAAGTGACTTGCCGGTAACGAGATTGAACGAGGTATTGGGATACCGATGATCGAATCTCGGGCAAGTAACATATCGATAGACAAAGGGAATAGCGTACGGGATTGATTGAATCCTCGACATCGTGGTTCATCCGATGAGATCATCGTGGAGCATGTGGGAGCCAACATGGGTATCCAGATCCCACTGTTGGTTATTGACCGGAGAGTCGTCTCGGTCATGTCTGCTTGTCTCCCGAACCCGTAGGGTCTACACACTTAAGGTTCGGTGACGCTAGGGTTATGAAGATATGTATATGCAGAAACCCAAATGTTGTTCGGAGTCCCGGATGAGATCCCGGACGTCACGAGGAGTTCCGGAATGGTCCGGAGGTAAAGAATTATATATAGGAAGTGCTATTTCGGGCATCGGGACAAGTTTCGGGGTTATCGGTATTGTACCGGGACCACCGGAAGGGTCCCGGGGGTCCACCGGGTGGGGCCACCTGTCCCGGGGGGGCCACATGGGTTGTAGGGGGTGCGCCTTGGCCTAGATGGGCCAAGGGCACCAGCCCCTATAGGCACATGCGCCTAGGGTTTCCACCATGGAAGAGTCCATGTGGTGGAAGGCACCCCTAGGTGCCTTGGGGGGAGGGAAACCTCCCCTTGGCCGCCCCCCCCCCTAGTAGATCTCATCTACTAGGGCCGGCGCCCCCCTGGCACCCCTATATATAGTGGGGGGGAGAGGAGGGATTTCACACCAGCCCCTGGCGCCTCCATCTCCCCCCGTTACGTCTCTCCCTCGTAGTCTCGGCGAAGCCCTGCTGCTGTGACGCCCTGCATCCACCACCACGCCGTCGTGCTGCTGGATCTTCATCAACCTCTCCTCCCCCCTTGCTGGATCAAGAAGGAGGAGACGTCTCCCGTCCCGTACGTGTGTTGAACGCGGAGGTGCCGTCCGTTCGGCGCTGGTCATCGGTGATTTGGATCACGTCGAGTACGACTACATCATCACCGTTCTTTGAACGCTTCCGTGCGCGATCTACAAAGGTATGTAGATGCATCTAATCACTCGTTGCTAGATGAACTCCTAGATGATCTTGGTGAAACGAGTAGGAAAATTTTTGTTTTCTCCAACGTTCCCCAACAGCTAATAACCGATTAGCGATCGCACCTAGTGGCTTCCTACAGTCAGCCTGGCTCTGGTACCAAGCTTGTCACGACCGGTTTTTCAATAAAGATGTTTATTGAGAAACCGATCTGTTGAGTCCAGTATGAGGAAAATCCATCATACTGGTGGACAAATTCTTGATACAAACAGCCAGTAGCATGAATATATTACACGGGTCGAGCTGGGATGCTTGACGATTATTACAAGCGCGCCAATAATTATACATAATGGCAGATATAACACAATGGTGTGGTGGCATACTACTGACTCGAGAAATAAGTGGTAGTGGAATAACACAATGGGGAGTGGATAGCACAGTTCGCAAACTGGCATCTCATCGAGCGTCGAGGTGAGGCTCAGTGAATTTATTTGGGTAGCGGAAGCGGATATAATACAGTGACCAAAGCCAAGGTCGCACGAGACTGACTGGGACTCCTCTAGGCGTCGGACTCGCTATCGAATTCTTCATCCATGAGATCACCTTCGTCAGCATCTGGCCAAATCAACAAGCCAGGTGAGTACTTTGAAAGTACTCGCAAGACAGTTCGGACGTAAGATATAACAAATGCATGCATGAATGCGTCATGATTAATTTGCCAATGCATAATGAAAATTTAGCAAGCAAGGTAAGTAAAAGGGAATCGGCGGTAGTCCGCCTGAAAACCCAACAAAATAAATGGAAACCGATCGGGTGTCTGGAGCGACGCCTCGAAAGGTGAACGAATAAATAAAAATCATACCACAGTCGGGCGTCTAAGCGACACCACATAAAGGGCTTCAAAAGAAATGCCACAGTCGGGCGTCTGAGCGGCACCACATAAAGGGCTTTAAAGGAAATGCCACAGTCGGGCGTCTGAG
>NC_041387.1:18334916-18363495 GCF_002162155.2 Triticum dicoccoides
CGGTCGTCTGAGCAACACCACATAAATGGCTTCAAAAGAAATGCCACAGTCGGGCGTCTGAGCGACACCACATAAAGGGCTTCAAAAGAAATGCCACAGTCGGGCGTCTGAGCGACACCACATAAAGGGCTTCAAAAGAAATGCCACAGTCGGGCATCTGAGCGACACCACATAAAGGGCTTCAAAAGAAATGCCACAGTCGGACGTCTGAGCGACATCGCAGAAAGGGCTTTCTCCACAAGAAAAATAATACTCATAAATAAATAATCTACTCATCATAACAAATGGTTTAGTCCATCCATAGGAATAAACATTTATCCGGACGTAGCACTCATGTGATTTACCGGAGTTTCTATCACAAAAACTGATACTTGTCAGAATAAGATAATATAGGACTTGGACATGATTAAGATAGTTTGAGTATTCCTGACTCTGCAGAGTTTGTACAAAAATTTTCCCACGGCTAACGGATTCCCGTAGTCCCGAAGGGCTAGTTCCGTTTACGGTGTTTCGGAAGAAAACACAGCTATCCAGTACACACCCATCACACCTCACGATGTCAGGAATCACCCTAGACAACATGCAAGAAAACTTTGAGACGGGGAGATCACAATCTCGAATAGCATGGGATCAAATTTATATATGCGCGCTCTAAGGGGTGCCCCCCTCTCGGTCCCAACCGGAAACACCCATGCCCCCTGACCGGATGACTGGCTTTAATCCAGGGCCATGGAACCATCATCCCGGCCTCTCCTTTTGGTGTGTACCAGGAAAGCGGTTTGCAACCTACTAAGCCATATCCCTTGCGGAAAACTTGTGGTAGTACGGAAAGGAAATGGATTGGTACCGAACCGATACGAGCTGATACTGAAGTCAAATGGTATGGCATAAGACTGGCATGCTACAACACTACCATCTCACCCATCCTCATGCCAACACATGGCCATGCACATGCACATCCAACATGTATGGATCATCGAACTCACTTGTCTCAACTATGCATGAGAATAACGTTCATCGGTATGCTCATCAACAAGCCATGAAACTTACTACATGCAACCATGCCAAAACACTTATCATATCAAAAGTTCAAACATGCTTGCCTGGTTCAGAGTAGTTAGAGCCTAGCTCGGTGAAGATCGCGGTTCCGTCACCTCCTTCGGTATCTACGGTATAAAGAAAACATACGCGCTAACGTGAATACCGAGAGGTGCAAAAAAAATTCTCCAAATAGTTTTCAAATAAATATGATAAAAAACTAGATAAAATTTTGAAGAGAACAGAAAAAGAATCAATCAAAAATATGCTTCTGTTTAAAAGTTATAAAGGTTTTGGTCCAAGGACCCATCTGTAATGAAACAGAAACTTTCCAGGGTTTAACTTATAAAAACAGAAAACGCTTCAGTCCTGAATACGCCAGCTCAGTGGAGAAAACATATTTTGCCCGAAGGCGTTTTCCAGAAAACGATTCGTCTAGAATGAGCTGAGAGGCTGACGGGCGGGTCCCACCCGTCAGGTTTAAATTCAAAAGAGGCGGGTCGGGGCTCGCTGGCGCCCGAGGGCCGTGGTGGTCGCCGGCGGTGATCCACGGCGAGGTAGGGAGATCGGAGAGTACCTCCGTGCTCAGGGAGCCATTCCGCGTCGGGTGGTGGTGGTGGTGGTCGCCGGTAAGTACCACGCCGACGGTGGCTCCTGCTCCGGCGGACGGCGGTTCCGGCATGGATGGAGCTCGCCGGAGAGGGCTGGAAGCATTAAATTGAGGTGGGGGTCAGGCCTCTGGTAGCTAGAGGAGGTGATTGACGGAGTTTGGGCGCCGGGAATGGCCTCACCGAAGAGAACGTTGCCGGAGCCCGAGGCGGGCGGAGATGACCGGAGTCGAGGAAGAAAGGCCCCTCGAGGCCCTTCCAGTGGCTAGGCGGGGTCTGGCGAGGTGGTGGAGTTGTGAGGGGGCGAGAGCAAGCTTGGGGGGCTATATATAGCCGGCCCGAGGCGGTTGCCGAGAACGGGGTTCTCCGGCGAGGTGATTACGACAGCGCTGTGGTTGCATGGGAGGGTTCAGAGGTTGAGCGTTGTCGTGGGTGTTCCCTGGTCCCGTTTAGGTGCTAACCGCGTCGGGATTTGGGTGCTTAGGGGGAGCTCGACGGAATGGGGCACCGCGGGCCCGTCGGCGGCAGAGAGCACGCTCTGCGCGTGCCGCGCCACGACGACGGTGCTGCATGCGTGTGCTGGCAAGGAGATGGCCACGCGGAGCCACCAGGAGGTTTGGGCGGCGGTGAACGGCGTTGTGCCGCCGTTCTGCTCCCTGTCGGCCGCTACGGTGGTTCGGCCGCCGCAAGACACGCCGGCGCAGGCGGGCTAGGGCGCCACCGACGCCAGGAAGGTGCCAAGCGCGCGTGCGAGGCTCCGGACAAGCAGGCCAGGCGGCGAGCAACGTGCCAAGGGCACTGTGAGCGTGTGACTGAACTAACTGACGAAGATCGACACTGAATTCTGAATTTGACTGAATTTGACTGAACCAGTGCATGCAAGGTGTTCGACAGAATGATCTAGGCATGTAGGTATTTTTCCCTGAGCTGATTTTTGGTGGAGTGGCTCCTCATTGCTCCAGTAGGCTACCTGATTTTTGGTGGAATTTTTGGAGAAGTGTAGATATGAATTTCACCAAATTTGGCAAATCTGGTCCAAACTTGCAGGGAGTGTAATTTGAAAATTTTGAAAAGAAGAAGAGTGGATCAAGATGGTTCCAGATTGAGGGTACCAAGGACTAGCCAGTAGAGTTGGTTTGAGGTCCAAATACAAATGCTATTGGGTACTTGCTTTGTAAATGGCTCGGGCTCAAAATGAAAGTCAGAAAAGATTTGAGAGATGAAATAATTGAAATAAAATCCAAAACTTGTTTGAATTAGTTGGGACAGAGAACTTAGGTTGTTTACAAGGAGGAGGAAAGGTTTTGGAGGGGTTTTACCATATGGGCAAGAACAAAAATCTTGGGTGGTTTTCAAGATATGAAAACCCCCAAATTTCATAGAGTTTCTTTTTAAAAGAAAACAATTAATTCCAAAAATATGTTTTGAGCAGGGAGTCATCAGACAAAAGTTTTAAAAGATCAACACCATAGTTTGAAGAAGATACAGAAATAAAAATTCTTGCCAGAGAGAAGGAAGTTTTAAGAGGAAGGTTTTTCTGAAGAGAAAGTTTTAATGGCCTCTTTGAAAAATCCAACAAAGTTTTTGATGAACACCAAAAAAAAATTTGGAGTGTCACAGCCCCCTTTCGAGCCACGCCGCAAGCCGCAGGCAGGCAAGTCTGGGGACCCCCGTTCCCAGAACGCCGACACAAGTCACATCACCTGTGCAAGAAGAAGAGGATGACTTTGAGGCCCAGCCAACTCCATCTCCAAAGGCGTCGCCAGCGTTTCGCAGGCTTCGCAAAGGACCAAGGCCTCAAGTCCATCTTTCGAGCGTTCCAGAAGGAGAAGTGCCCCACCAATCAGTTGCACGTCAAGTGTTTCCAGAAGCCACTCCTACTGTGAATGTCTCCGAGTCTGAAACTAAAGCTGCTGAAGACAATCCGGCTGTGTCGGTGTACTAAAGTAGGGGGGCACATTAGTACCCCAAACTTGTGCACGGGCAGTCGTAACGCCCCTGCGGCGAGCCTTGCCGGACGCCCGCCAAGACCCTCCACCATTTCCTATTACTGCCATTCAAGAACAAAGTATCACCCAAGGAAACGAAGGCCCCGGCAAGAGGAGCTTGCCGGGGAGGCCGATCAAGG
The DNA here is from genome assembly GCF_002162155.2 of Triticum dicoccoides. NCBI lineage: Eukaryota > Viridiplantae > Streptophyta > Magnoliopsida > Poales > Poaceae > Triticum > Triticum dicoccoides. The sequence continues at coordinate 18,338,691 of NC_041387.1, forward strand.
CGATTCCAACAGACTAGCCGCGACGCTCCGCGCGTCCCGGCAAGGCTTAGCGGCCGGCAAGCTTGCCGGCCCGACAAGAGAAGGGTCGCGGCAAGGCACTTGCCGCGGCAAGGCACTTGCCGCGGCAAGGCTGCCACCCAGAGTCCAGCGCATCCAGCGACGTGTCACCCCAAGGCCATCCCAGAGGCACGTGGCGAAGCAATGCGCAGCCATGCGGAGCGAGGTGGCAAGCGAAGCTGACAGAGACGCCATCGTGGCAACCGGTGGCTCACCTAACGGTTGTTTCCTTACACTGTTGGGGCGACTGGACGGGCATTAAATGCCCTTGTCCCCTGCCGTCAGAGTTAGGTGGGGGCACCGTTGGTCACTGTTGTACCAACCTGCATTTTTACCTTTCTACCCCTGCTTCCTACGTTGCCACCTGTGGGTGCCCCCTTCAGACTATAAAAGGGAGGCCCATGCGCACGTAGAGGGGGTTCGGTCCATTCGACACCCACAACACCACCATACGCTCGTATCCTCGAGCAAGATCAAATAACAAACACAAGGCAGCAGTAGGGGTCTTATCTCTCCGGAGAGCCCCGAAGCTGGGTAAAAATCGCCCGTCTCCCCCGCGCGTCCGACCTCGATCTGCTCTGCGCACGTCCCCGCTCCCTTGCCGGACTAGAAGGGGCCCCCGTGCCCCATAGGTGCTCGTGGCCGCACAGAGCCAGCCCCGGCATCTTTGGCGCGCCAGGTAGGGGGTGCGTCGAGGTCGTGAGCATCTGATCCGGTCTCCACACGCGCAGCATTAACGCCTTCGTCAACATGCCACCAAAGAAGAAGCCTTCGGAGGTGGCCGCTCCGTCTACATCAATTCCACCACCACCGCCGGAGCAAGCAGGCGGTGGAGTGGACGCCGGCGGAGGAGCGGGCGCCGACGGTGGGACTCACGTCGTCACCAGATCCAAAAACAAGGCCCCGCAAGCGTCGGCGACCGTGCAGACACCGCACCCTTCCCAAGAGGTGCAAGGTCAACAACGCCCTGGTGCTCCTAGCACCGTGCTCGCATTGGAGCAAGGCCAAGCTAGTGGGTCGCGGGACGCTCGAGGCCAGCATGCACGTCAGCATGCTGGCGCAAGTGAGGTACGGTCGCCCGAACGAGGTGTTGCTCCTCCCAATCCGGTTGGGAGTCCGAGCACATCCCGCTCCTCGCGCCGCTCATCGCCGCCGCCACCCAAGACAGCCGAGGAAGCGCTGGCCCGAGCCCAGCTGCTTCTAGACTACCCTCCGGCGCCGCACAAGATCGACGACTGGAGGATGACCATATACAGCCTCATCGGCTTCGCCAACGGCGACAAGCCCCGGCGACCGAGCGCGTCGAAGCCCCGGCAAGACGCCCAGGCGCAGGCCGGCGCCGACAAGACCGCTGGGGGTGCCACCTCCGTGCACTCCCAGCCCCGGGGGCCAAGATCGCCAGCTCGCCGGGCCAACCCCGACGCCGACTCCACTGCATCGTCGGACCCGCGAACTCGCCGTGATCAGCGCCACGTTCTCCAAGAACGGCAACATGAAGACGCTCGCACCCGCATAGAGCGCAGAAGGGAAGCGCGACGTCAATCTGACCAGCGTGCTGGGCCCACTGTCGACATGCATGCGCCAGGGGAACCAGGCGACTTGCCGTACGCGGCAGGTTGCCCTGCGTTCACCCGTGAGCTGCGGCGAGTCTAGTGGCCCAAGACCAAGAACTTCAAGCCGGACGTGCCCGAGAAGTATGATGGCAGGATACATCCGTCGGAGTTCCTCAGCATCTACACCATCGCGGTGCAGGCTGCCGAAGGACACAACGAGAAGATCCTCGCCAACTACTTCCCGCTGGTGCTCAAACCCAACGTCAGATCTTGGCTCATGCACTTGCCGGACGGCTCCATCTCTTCATGGGCGGACCTGTGTCATCAGTTTGTCGGCGCCTTCATGGGTGGCCACAAGCCTCATGGCCAGGAGAGTGACCTCCACTTGGTCGTCCAGAAGGAGGGGGAGCCCCTGCGCAAGTACATACAGAGATTCAGCCAGGTGCAGCGCAACATCCCAGACGTCCACCCTGCCGCGGTTATCAGCATGTTTCATCAGAACGTGCGTAACCGCAGGATGAGGGAGGAGATGGCGATGTGCAAGATCAGAGATGTCAGCGAGCTCTATGCTCTGGCCGACAAGTGTGCACAGGCTGAGGACGGGAGGAAAATCCCCGGAGAGGTTGCAGGAGCAGAAGGATCTGACAGTGAGGATGCCGCCCCGGCAAGGAAGAACCGGAGGCGGAACAACAGGAAGAGAAAGGCTAAGGATGTGCTGGCTGTTGAGCATTCCGGCAACGGAGGCGGTTCCGACAAGGCCAAAGCCGATGACTCCGGCGAGGCCGTCGTAGCCGCCGACAAGCAGGATGGTTCCGGCAAGCGGTATTGCAAGATCCACCGCACCAAGGGCCATGACCTCCAAACCTGCAAGAAAGTGGAGCAGATGGCGGAGCTACAGAAAGCTGAATACGAGCGCCGCGATAAGGAGAGGGCCCAGGGAGGTGGCGGAGGATCCGGCAAGAAGCTTCCTGCCCGGGGAGGGCACCGCGGCAAGGCCAAGCCGCGGCAAGGAGATAGACCTCCCCGCGGCTGCGACAAGGACGAAGATGAGGATGAGGATGATGAGATGGAGGAAGATGAGACTGATGACCAAGAGTTTCAGAAGGCGACAGAGGTGTTGTGCATCGACGGCGGAGCCTCTCTGCACACCTCGCACCGCCAACTCAAGCAGTGGGTGCGAGAAGTGAACGCGGCGGAGCCGCCCGTCGAGTCGCGCAAGCCCCTGAAGTGGTCCGGCACGCCCATCGTCTTCGACGTTGAGGATCATCCCGATCGCGTCACCGCGGTCGGGTGCTTGCCAATGTTGGTCTCACCAACAATCCACAACCTCAAGGTCACGAAGATATTGGTTGACGGCGGGGCCGGCCTGAACCTGATTTCCTCCACAGTGCTCAAGAAACTCCAAATCCCCGACAGCGAGCTCAAAGAAACTGGTACATTTCAAGGGATAAATCCAGGAAGGAGCAAGCCAAAGCGGAAGATCACACTGCCAGTGACGTTTGGCAGCGAGTTGAATTTCAGGACAGAGAAAGTCACATTTGACGTTGCTGATATCCCGTTGCCCTACAATGGGATACTAGGCCGTCCTGCGCTCGCCAAGTTCATGGCAGCCTCTCACTACGCCTACAACGTGCTTAAGATGCCTGGTCCGATAAGCGTCATTTCTGTCCAAGGTGACAAGAAGGATGCGCTTATCTGCACCGACAAGATCTACCGGGAAGCAGCAGCCGTGGCAGAGCGCAAGCCACTTGCCGCCGAAGCTCCCCGGGGGAAGAAGAAGGCCAAGTCCGGCAAGGATAGCTCTGGTGCCCACTCCGGCAAGCGCACCTCCCCGGAGCGCTGCGCTGCCGTCGAGGACGCGCCATCGAGCTCCGTTGGCAAGTGCAAGAAGGCAAAGATAACTTCGCCAAAGACCAAGAAGGTGGCCGCCAAGGAGGACGGCGCTGGTGGTACCTTCACCATCAGTGCCACACTTGATCCTAAATAGGAAAGCGCGCTTGTTGCTTTCCTGCGGGCGAATGTCGATGTGTTTGCATGGCAACCATCCGACATCCCCGGCGTTCCCAGGGAAGTAATCGAGCACCACCTTGCCGTCTGCCCTCACGCGCGGCCCGTCAAGCAAAAAGTCAGAAAGCAAGCAGTAGAGCGTCAAGAGTTCATAGCAGAGGAGATCAGGAAGTTGGAAGCAGCAGGATTGGTTCGAGGAGTACTCCATCCGACGTGGCTAGCCAATCCAGTAGTCGTGCGCAAGGCGAACGGGAAGTGGAGGCTTTGCATTGACTTCACTGATGTTAATAAAGCCTGCCCCAAGGATCCATTCCCCTTGCCGCGCATCGACCAGATTGTTGACTCCACAGCAGGATGTGATCTGCTCTCGTTCCTTGATGCATACTCGGGATATCATCAGATCTTCATGGCAGAAGAAGATGAAGAGAAAACCGCATTCATCACTCCATGTGGCACGTACTGCTTCGTACGGATGCCTTTCGGACTGAAGAATGCCGGTTCAACATTCGCAAGAGTAGTCAGCCATGCTTTTGAGCCACAGTTGCACAGGAATGTAGAAGCTTACATGGATGACATAGTGGTCAAGAGCAAAGACAAAGAGACTCTGATCCAGGATTTGGATGAGACTTTTGCAAATCTGCGCAAGGTCAATCTCAAGTTGAACCCCGAGAAGTGTGTGTTCGGAGTCCCTTCCGGCAAGCTTCTCGGGTTCTTCGTGTCTCAGAGGGGGATTGAAGCCAATCCCGACAAGATTAAGGCCATTGAGCAAATTGAAGCACCAAAGCGGGTCAAGGACGTACGAAAGCTTGTCGGCTGCGTCGCCGCTCTCAGTAGATTCATTTCCAAGTCTGCTGAACGCGCCTTGACATTTTTCAGAATCTTGAAAAAGGCAGGTCCCATGAAATGGACTCCGGAAGCAGAGGCTGCACTGCAGGACTTGAAGAAATATTTGTCCTCCACTCCAACACTTGTCGCACCTAAACCACAAGAAAAGTTGCTGCTGTACCTGGCGGCAACCAATCAAGTGGTCAGTGTTGCGTTGGTGGCGGAGAGGGAGGCAGACAGTGAGCCGACAGCCGCGGCAAGCGAGCCCAGCGACAAGCAGGGGGCTTCTTCGACAAGCTCTGGCCCGGCAAGTCCTGATCCGACGAGTACTGGCTCCGCCAAGGGTGGATCCGTACAGTTGCCGGAAGAAACACCAAAGAAGAAGGTGCAGCGCCCAGTTTACTTTGTCAGCTCCCTTCTGCAGGGGGCTAGATCAAGGTACTCTGGTGTGCAGAAGTTGCTTTTCGGCCTCCTCATGGCCTCGAGGAAGCTGCGCCATTACTTTCAAGCACATGAGATCACAGTGGTCACTCGCTTTCCGTTGAAGAGGATACTGCAGAATCCAGAAGCGACAGGCAGGATCGTCGAGTGGGCACTAGAATTGTCAAGTTTCGGCCTCAAGTTTGAAAGCACCTTGACTATTCAGAGCCGGGCTTTGGCAGAATTTATAGCGGAATGGACGCCAACACCGGATGAAGAAACCCCGGAGAGGAGCATCCCCGTCAAGGAAGTCAGCAAAGAATGGATCATGTACTTCGACGGTGCCTTCTCGCTGCAAGGCGCCGGTGCGGGCGTGCTACTTGTCGCCCCCACCGGAGAGCACCTCAAGTATGTGGTCCAAATACACTTTCCCAAGGAGCAGGCAACGAACAACACTGCGGAATATGAAGGCTTGCTTGCCGGACTCAGGATAGCAGCAGAACTTGAGATTAAGAAACTTATCATCAGGGGTGACTCGCAGCTTGTCGTCCGCCAAGTCAACAAAGATTACCAAAGTCCGCTGATGGAAGCATACATTGATGAAGTGAGGAAGCTAGAGGAACATTTTGATGGCCTGCAAATGGAGCATGTCCCGAGGGCTCAGAATGACATTGCAGATAGCCTATCAAAATGTGCCGCAATCAAATTGCCTGTGGAACCAGGGATTTTTGTGCTCAAGCTAGCTCAACCATCTGTCACGCCATCAACTGTACAAGGTAAGAAGAGGAAATTGCCTGCTGGCAACCACCTTCCGGCAGAGCTTCCAGAAGCCGCCGCCAAGAAGGTTTCCAGGCTCGACACAGAAAGAGCTGAGGGGCAGTCTCCTCCGACAAGCCCTAGGGCTCGAGTCGTTGGGGCAGGCGCTCCCGACAAGTCGTGTCCAGGCACACTTGCGGGGAACATCACGCTCCGGCAGGATCCCAGATCCTTGCCGTCGAAGCGGGTGTCCCCGCAGCAGCCTTTGCACCTTTGGTCCTTGCTGTCGAGCCACAAGCCCCAGCCTGGGCACAGCCAATGGTCCGCTTCCTTCAGACAGGAGAGCTTCCCGAAGAGCAGGAAGAAGCAGAAAGAGTAGCCCGGCAATCGAGTATGTACCAGTTTGTCGATGACATACTATACAGAAGAAGATTCAACGGAGTGAAATTGAAATGCATCTCCCGAGAAGAAGGACAAGAGCTGTTGGCAGAGATACATGGAGGCATATGTGGTCACCACATTGGCGCAAGAGCACTTGCCGGCAAAGCTTTCCGGCAACGCTTCTTCTGGCCAACAGCCCTCCAGGATGCAACTGCACAAGTAACCAAGTGTGAAGCGTGCCAGTTCCATTCCAAACAGATTCATCAACCAGCTCAAGCTCTCCAAACAATCCATTTGTCCTGGCCATTTTCGGTCTGGGGGCTCGACATCCTCGGCCCCTTCCCCCGAGCTGTCGGGGGCTTTGAGTACTTGTATGTTGCAATCGACAAGTTCACAAAGTGGCCTGAAGTGGAACCAGTGAGGAAGGTGACAGCGCAATCAGCAGTCAAGTTCTTCAGGTCGATTGTCTGCCGTTTCGGGATCCCTAACAGGATCATCACCGACAATGGCACACAATTTACGAGCCACACCTTCATGCAGTACGTCCAAGATCTTGGCACCAAGATCTGTTTCGCTTCTGTTGCTCACCCGAGAAGCAACGGTCAAGCGGAGAGGGCGAACGCTGAAGTGCTGCGCGGGCTCAAGACCAGGACTTTCGACAGGCTGCATAAGTGCGGAAAAAATTGGATCGAGCAGTTACCGGTGGTTCTCTGGTCGATCAGGACGACACCAAATCGAGCCACTGGCCAGACACCTTTTGCTCTCGTCTATGGAGCAGAGGCAGTTCTCCCCACGGAACTCGTATACGGATCGCCACGAGTGCTCGCTTATGATGAGCTTGAGCAAGAGCGGCTGCGCCAAGATGACGCACTGCTCCTCGAGGAGGATCGTCTTCAGGCTGCCGTGCGAGCTGCTCGCTACCAGCAAGCCTTACGCCGCTATCATAGCCGCAAGGTTAACGCCAGAAGCTTCGAGGAAGGCGACCTTGTTCTTCGGCGCGTTTAATCCGCCAAGAATTCAAACAAGTTGACGCCAAAGTGGGAAGGCCCTTATCGGGTAAAACGAGTCACTAGGCCCGGCGTTGTCCGCCTTGAGACCGAAGATGGCATTCCGGTGAGCAATTCCTGGAACATAGAACATCTCGCAAGTTTTACCCATGAGGCGCGGTTGTCGGACCCGCTCCGACAACCACCTTTTGTACAAGCCTTGCCGCTGTCGCATGTAACACTTTGTACAAAGCCGGGCGCAGCCCCCGTGCGTAAATAAAGTTTATGTGCCCTGCACACCTTGTCAAATTCTGTACATAGTTTCTCTTTTGCATATATATCTGACACTTCGTGCAGCACTTACCCCCGGTAAGCAGTAAAGAAACTTAAGGTCCCATATCATTATTTTCTCTTCTTTCTTCTCAAAAAAGGAAGATACCTCCGCCCACAAGTTCACCGGAGGGGAGGAGGAGGAGATAAAGGTCTGGACCGAGCGCAGAGCGTCGTTCAAAGGGATCTAACCTTGCCGGGGCAAAGAAGAAAGAAAAGATAAGTAGCCAAAGTTTGAGCCTAGTCATTTTTAAATTTTTCAAGTTATATCCCTTGAACGTTCGTGCCTTGTATGGAAAACCTGTGCGCGGAGGAATCAACTCGCAACTAAGTTGCACCCTTGCTTTGTTTCCGAGCCCGCTCAACAATACAAGCGAGCTGCAACTAGTCCCGACAAGATTTCTTGCCGGAGGCAGCACCGCCAGCGGGCTGCTGACGTTCCGCACTCAGCAAGTGTGCTTGCGCCGGCAAGGTCCCTCAAAACATAGGGTAAAAGCATACAAAGGACACAACAAAGTAAAGGGAATAACGTAGCAAGCAGTACCCAGAATAAAGTTATATTACAAGAATGACTTATTGCGGCACTGACTAAATTGTTCCCATAACCAAAACGGCAGCAGCAAGGAAAGGGAAGAAGAAGGGCGGCCTAATCCGCGCGCCCACCGTCGACCCTCCTGACATCGTTCACCTTATCCACAATGGGCGCGACGATGGCCTTGAGCTCCTCAAGGTCGGCGCTCTTCGGCAGCTTCTTGGTGACGTGGGAGAGGTCGACACCCGGGTTGCGGAAGAGGACCTTCACCAACACCTTCTCCAGGACCCCGGCGCAGATCGCGCGCGACTCGTCGGCCAGCTGCTTCGGGATCCTCTCCCGGAGCTGCCAGAGAGCCGTCACCATGTCCTTGAAGAAGAGCGTGAGCTTGGCGCTGGGCTGGAGATTCTCCTCGGCAGAGTACCCGAAACCCGTCAAGTTCAGCTCCGCCAGCTCCTCGTCGATGAGCGCGGCGATGTTGACAAGGCCCTCCGTCCAGAGCTCCACCGTGGTCTTGAAAGTGTTCTGGGCCTCGGCAGCCCTCGTCAGCAGCTCCACGTTGTCCTTGAGCTCTTTCCTCAAGTCGCCCTCCCGCTTCTCGGCGGCGTCCAGCGTACCCGCCAAAGTGGACAGCTTCAACTCCAGGTTGGCATTCGAGTCCTTGGCGGCGTTCAGCTCCCTGGTCTTCTCGGTGAGCTGGGCTTGCAGATCGCCATGGGCGCGCGCGTCTTTTTCACGCTCGCGCTGGAGTGCGGCAAGTTCGTCGTTTTTCCTTGTCATGTCCGCCTCCAGCCGCGTCACCTTCTCCTCCAACTCCTTCCTGGCGGCCTCGGCCACCGCAGCGGCGTCCTTCGCCTCCTTGAGTGCCTCGCCAAGTGACTGTTCCCGCACAGTGAGCTCCTCGTCATGGCTGTCCAAGTACGCCTTCCTCTGGATCAGCTCACCATCCCGCTTGGACAATTCCTCGGCGGCGAGCCTCTGCTGCTCCTCGGCTTCAGCCTTCTCTAGGATGAACGCCTTTTTCACCTCATCAAGCTGCGCCCTCTCCTCGGCAATGGACTGGAGGGCCTCCAGGTTGCGGCTCTTGAGCTCTTGCGCATGTTTCTCTATATCAACTCCCGCCTGCGCGACAAGTGCTTCCCGGGACTCAAGCCTCGCTTGTCGGGCGCGGTAGAGTGACACTAGCTTCCGGAGCAGCTGCTCCTCCTCGGACTCGCCGCCGCTGCTGCTTGGCCTGTCAACCACTGCCAGCCTAGCAGAAGCAAGTACCTCCCCGTCGAATTCCTCCCCTTCAACCGGCGCCCTGGAGCTCGAGGCCCAGGGAAGCTTGATATACACACCCTCGCCGGCTTTCAGGTAGGCGCCGGGCTGGGGCTCCTCGGAGTCCAGCGCTGCGTCAGCGGCGGATGGGTCGGCGGTCGGTGCAGCACCTTGCGCTCCTGCATCCTCCGGCTCGCCAGTACGGTCGCCGGACCCCTCGCCAGCCCCTGTACCAGCAACCCTGGCGGCCTCTTCGCCGGCGGGCTCCTCCACGCCAGCCTCTTCCTCGTCAGCAGCGGCATCACCAGTATTGCCGCGCCCATCCTCCTCGCCGGTGACTTCAGCTTCCATCGGGTCCCCAAGGGGAGGATCTAAAGGCAGGGAGAGGACGGGAGAGTCAGGCAAATACCCAAAAGAAAGGAAAGGGAGAATCCATGACAAGGAGGGTCACCTGTGCAGGGCTCCGTGGTTGTGGGCCCCGTCGCCGGGGGCTCACTGGTTCCACCCCTCGCCGGAGATCCTTTCCTTGCCGGAGAGGGCTCCCATAGCGGGGAATCGGCCCTTGGTGGCGTAGTCGAGGCCGACGACACCTCCGGATCGGCCTCTGACTGCCCCTGGTGGGCCTGTTCTGCTCCTGTGTACAAACAAGCCAATCACTCAAATGCCAGTAAAAGGAGAGGCGCTCACGCGCGCCCCACAAAGGGAAGCGAACCAGGGCGCTTACGCTGGGGGCTGCGCTGGGGGCTACGGCGAGGGGAAGGGATCGGGTCCGTCAAGGTGGTCTCGGACGTGCCTTCCGTCGTCACGGCAGGATCGTCCCCGATGTCGACCACGGGGATCCTAGCTCTCTTCGCTGCCCTCTCGGCCAAAGTCCTGAAAAGAGACAGAAGTCCAGGAAAAAGCAAAGTTGGATACGAGATAAGCAACAACGAAGAAGAACGAGCGCAAGAAGAAGGAAGCCTTACTCCTCCTCGTCTTCCTCCTCCTCCTCCTCCTCATCGTCGTCGGAGCTCAGCGCAGAGAGGTCGAACTCCGGTACCCTCTCGGCGCGACGCGGCGGGGGAGTAGGCTCCCTCCGACGCTTGCCGCGGGCTGCAGCAGGATCAGGCGTAGTAGCCCGAGAAGACCCCGCCTCAGTTGCCGGCGCGGCCTGGGGCCCCCCGCGGCAACCGTGCTTGCCGCGGCGGAACGTGTCCCACGCCGCCGCGGCTGCTGGACGGCCTGCTCCTCTGCCAGCTCCCCGACTCGACGGAGGCACCTTCTCGGTCGGAATTGGGGCTGCGCTGTGGGCTCCGTCGGCGGCAAGTTGCTCGAAGGCGGCTGGCCGCTCGTGCCCTCGGCGGGCTCGCCCGTCCCGGCCTCGGTCTCCCCTTCGCCGTCGCCCTCTCCAGCAAGTTCTGCCCGGGCGGCAAGACTTGCCGCCGCAGCTGCATCCGCCTCCACCAACGTGAAGCCAAATTCGCCCGCTGCGGCGGCTGCCGCCGCCTCTTCGGCCCGGCTAGCAATATACGCCAGCTCCTCGGCAGTAGTGGCACGGGTGAGAAGCTTTTGCTCGTCGGGGTTGACTGCCACCTCCGACAAATTGTCGAAAAATTGCTGCACGATTTCGGCGTCAGGCTCTATCCAGTTTGCACTTATCCCATGCGAGTCGCACTCTGGCATCATTGCGCAGATGCGATCGCGCTGGGAGTTGTTGCACAAGGGGACGACGCCCTGCGCCAACTGGAACCACTCCGGGTGATTAGGATCGTGCTTAAACATCTCCCTCAGCATCGCGCCCAGCTCCATGACCGTAAAATTGAAGTTGAGGCCTGGGCGCAGCCTCATGAAGTCCGTCGGGCCGCTAAATTGCCAGGCGGGCCTCCCCCTCGCCTGCAGAGGAGCGATACGGCGACGGAGGAAATCCGCGCCAACCGCCCCTGTTGTAAGTCCGGCATGCCTAAGCCGGAGGATCCGGGTGGTGGCGATCGTCAGCTTGGCATCATCCGACGACAGAGAACTCCAGTCGCCGCCACGCACCACCCGGGTCTTGCGCAGCTTTGTGAACGGCGGCGGATCGGCGTCACAGATCCAGCACCACTCCGCCCTCCACTCGTCCCACTTGCTGCGGAGCTCGCCCGACAAGTACACCTCCTTCATGCCCATCCGGGAGGTCCAGGCGATTCCACCAGCCAGTGGCTCCCCTTTCTCGGCCCGAGGAGAGAAATAGTGGCGAAAAAGGGCCACATTGGGGAGGATACCAACGAAGTTCTCGCAGAGGTGTGCGAAAACCGCCATGGTCAGAACGGCGTTGGGGGTGAAATCAAGCAGATGAAACCCGTAGGTGTTTATGATGTCGCAAAAGAAATCAGAAAAAGGTGGGCAGAGCCCGCAATAAAAGAACACAGGGAAGAAGTAGTACCCTTTGGGGCACTTCTTCGATTTGGAGGCCTCCGCGGAGAGCACCGGCATGCGCGGGTGCGCCCGCGTTTCCGTTGACCAGAAGAGGTAAAACTCCGCCCGCAACGCCTTCGGAGTGAGCTCGGGGGGGAACAGCACCTGCTTCTTGCGCAGCGCCTCGAGCTCCAGCGCCTCGGCCGATTTCGTGGCCTTCGCAGCCTTCCCGGCCTTCGGAGCCATGGAGGGGGCGGTGGGGGGAGGCGAAAGCGACGGCGATGACGGGTGGCGAAGCGTTGTTTTCCTCTCGATTTGGGAGACGGAGGAGAACGGCGGAGCTTTCGGAGGAAGGAACTGCAAGTGGCGGAAGTGGGGGAACGGCCCCGTTTCCTCTGCTTATAAACGGGGAATGCGAACGTTACGCATTTCCTGGAAATTAAGCATTGACCATGTTCTCTCCCACGACGCCACAATCGACGCGTGCCGTTGCGGGAGGACGCGGTGGACACGGGGTCCGATCGTGCGTGGACCCAGACCGCGCATGACCGTGCACTGTTTTGGGCCTGGCCCAACAACGCTCGACACCGTGTATGGCCCAGGCCTGGGGGCTCCTGTCGGTGTACTAAAGTAGGGGGGCACATTAGTACCCCGAACTTGTGCACGGGCAGTCGTAACGCCCCCGCGGCGAGGCTTGCCGGACGCCCGCCAAGACCCTCCACCATTTCCTATTACTGCCATTCAAGAACAAAGTATCACCCAAGGAAACGAAGGCCCCGGCAAGAGGAGCTTGCCGGGGAGGCCGATCAAGGCGATTCCAACAGACTAGCCGTGACGCTCCGCGCGTCCCGGCAAGGCTTAGCGGCCGGCAAGCTTGCCGGCCCGACAAGAGAAGGGCCGCGGCAAGGCACTTGCCGCGGCAAGGCTGCCACCCAGAGTCCAGCGCATCCAGCGACGTGTCACCCCAAGGCCATCCCAGAGGCACGTGGCGAAGCAATGCGCAGCCATGCGGAGCGAGGTGGCAAGCGAAGCTGACAGAGACGCCATCGTGGCAACCGGTGGCTCACCTAACGGTCGTTTCCTTACACTGTTGGGGCGACCGGACGGGCATTAAATGCCCTTGTCCCCTGCCGTCAGAGTTAGGTGGGGGCACCGTTGGTCACTGTTGTACCAACCTGCGTTTTTACCTTTCTACCCCTGCTTCCTACGTTGCCACCTGTGGGTGCCCCCTTCAGACTATAAAAGGGAGGCCCATGCGCACGTAGAGGGGGTTCGGTCCATTCGACACCCACAACACCACCATACGCTCGTATCCTCGAGCAAGATCAAATAACAAACACAAGGCAGCAGTAGGGGTCTTATCTCTCCGGAGAGCCCCGAAGCTGGGTAAAAATCGCCCGTCTCCCCCACGCGTCCGACCTCGATCTGCTCTGCGCACGTCCCCGCTCCCTTGCCGGACTAGAAGGGGCCCCCGTGCCCCATAGGTGCTCGTGGCCGCACAGAGCCAGCCCCGGCAGGCTGGATCAGCTGACGACAAACAAGAAGAAGAACGTGTCCCTACTCCCCCCATTACTGAAGAAGTTATTCCTACTGTGAACATGTCTGTGTCCGACCCTCCAGCTCATCAAGTGGAGGTTGAGAATCTTGAGGCTGCCACCACCAACACCAATGAAGCCAATGACGTAGTCATGGCTGAAGCAAATGTGGAGCCTGCACCAACCCATGTGCCAGAAGCTAATGAAGCCAATGGTGCACCTGCAACAAATGTGCAGCCCGACGCCTCTGTTGATGCCACTGCTCTTGTTCTGCCACCAAGGCAACACACTATCGAGCAAGCATTCAACTACGGCCAGCTTATCACTGTCAAATGGCCTCTTCTTGTTCCTCCGCCTGCTGCTGGTCCCCAATTTGACTATCACGTCGAGCACAGGCCTCAGATTCAGAAACCAATGCCAAGGTTGCCCAGGTTTCCAGGTACTACATCAGCACCCGGATCTTTTAATATCAATGGCTTCAAGGCACACAACACCTTCTTTGATAGCACCAAGAACCCCTACTCCAAGGCAAGAATATCTTCGGATCGGTTCTGGAGCTATCAACAGCGAAGTTATTGCTCATGCATTTTGTACAATCAAGGTTGCATTTTCCCACATATGTGTCTTGACACTGAAGCTATAACTGGTCTGCCCTGTTTGGAAGAAGCTCTGGACTGCTTCAGAGAGTCTGGCTTGCTGCACTTCGTCACTGATAAGGAGCACTAGAATGAAGAATTACTGCTCCAATTCTATGCCACTCTTCATATTCGTGGCTACAACAGGGATCCAAAGACTTGGGTCCTTGAGTGGACGACAGGCAATGTTCATCATGAAGCCAAAGCCTTTGATGTCATTGAGCTTACTGGCCTGCCCACTCCAGGTGATCTTTATGAACCTGGTTGTCAGCTTCACAATACTGCTATGGAGAGCATCTTCCACAAGCCTGAACCCAATATGAGTCAGATGCTTAGCATGATGAAGCCTTTGCCTCCAGATGATGAATACCCTAAGGAGTTCTTTGTTGAAGACCTTGAGTATTTGCCCCGCACAATCTATCATATTACCAGGCGAACTCTCTGGCCCATGAAAGGACATTCTCCACATGCCAAGCTGGAAGGCGCAATGAAGACTTTGGTCTTTCATATTCTTCATGGCAAAACCTTTAATGCATAAGACTTCTTTATCCGCCAACTTGCTACGTCGGGATCTGACATATTTGGTCTGAAGTTCTATGCTCCCTGGATCATGCGTCTGATCAAGCTCCACTCTGCCTTCAACTATCAACCCTCTGCACGCAATCATATCATCTTTTTGCCAGAAATTGATCTGTCTATTGAAGCCATATACCCAGAGCCTGCCAAGGAGCCTCTTAGTTTTCACAATGCTGATCACCAAAGCTTCACGCAGAACATTGAAGGGGTTCAAGCTGTTGCACGTGTCTATCCATTGGATGGAATTACTCGCTTGCCTCACTGTGCGCATACTGAAGCGACTGAAAGCACCATTGCCCAAAGGCCTAAGAAACGATCTCGTGTTCTCAATGACCGAGAGCTTCTGGCTGCCCTTCATCAGAAACAAGATAAGCATCATGACTGGCTGAAGCGCCAAATGCAAAGCCTCTTGGTGGACGTCAACAGGATTCGCAACCTTGCTACCAAAAATGCCTTTGTCGCCCATGAAACTTGTCGTCGACCATGGAAGAGTTTGACCCTACTCAGTGCTGAAGCAGATCTTCACGACGATGGCTTCACTGAAAATTTCAAGTTTGACTCCACTCCTCCACGGAATACTGTCCTACGTCGAACTCCATCCCTTGAAGACTTTGACTATTCTTCCTCCGCGGCAACTGTGAATGCCAGAGTGATCGATGATGAATACGATGCTACTTCACCGCCCCGTACTTCTGCACGCATCAACACTGCACAAAGATCGTCTACACCACCAAACAACGCTGATGACCCTACTGCTTCACCTACTCCTCATGGGAACGAGTAGATGCTCTATGTATTCAAACCTTTTTGGTCATTACTGACAAAAGGGGGAGAAGCATATGAGTTTGATAGTCTTCAAGCGGGTCCATATGGGCGGTTGCTTTATAATTTTGCCTAGTATTTACAACTCTCATTTTGATACATTTGGTTCTTTGAGTTGTAATACTTAAACTCGATGGTCGTCTGCTACTTATTTGCTATTCTGTGATGCGATGATAAATTCCGCATGTGCGATGATAACTTCCGCACTTAGGTCATCATACAGACGTCCATTTTTCATTATGCATGCCATTCTCTTTGTTAAATCATATCATGCATGATGAATTATCTTCATAAGTTGAAGAGGATCTCCATAAGTACAACCTGCCATGTGCATTTGCATTCCAAAAGCAAATTTCTTATATGCACATCTTCAGGGGGAGCCTTTGCCACTTATGAAGATAATATTCTATCCTTTACAATTTCACATACTTCATCCCCGTTGAAAACATCAACTAGTTTGTCATCAATCACCAAAAAGGGGGAGATTGTAAGTGCATCTAGTGCCACCCCTAGTTGGTTTTGGAGTATTGACGACAAATTTGGTTGAGGGACTAATGTGTTTGTGAGAATTGCAGGATAACACAGGTAGTAGTCCCTCATTGATTCGGTTTACCTACCGGAGATGACCCCTAAAAATGTATGAAGACATTGACGACAATGGTGGTATGTGAAGATATTCATATTGAAGACTATGACATGAGAAGACATTCATTGAAGACTATGGAGCGCGAAGACTTAGTCATTTCGTTGTTTCTTTTTCTTCTTTATTGAGTCATAGGAACCACCGTACTGTTAAGTGGGGTCCAAGTGAACAAAGTCAGAGTGACTGAAGTGATGCTCAACCCAAATCCTATGTCTTCAAGCGAAGACAATGATAGCAAATCTTATCCAGAGCTGGATGAGTCAGCTTTGCTTATAGCCCAAGTAAAGTTGCCATGTGTGTTTGAATCTGACCATTGGAACATGTGTCAGTTCCTTAGTGACCCAGGATTATTTCGGACATATCAGGTCGGGTTGCCTAGTGCCTATAAATAGCCCACTCCCTACACCATAAATTGGTGGCTTTTGTCATTTGAGAGCAACCCACCTCGAAGCCTTTGAGAGAGAGAAATCCTTGCGAGGACAAAGCCCAAACACCCAAAGCCAAAGAGTGTTAGGCATCACTGAAGTCTTTCTGTCTGTGTGACCTGAAGACTTATTACACTTGAGGACTGTGAATCCTCTAGCCGGTTAGGCGTCGCGTTCTGAGCATCCAAGAGTCATTGTGGATCGCCGGTGAACGAAGTCTGTGAAGGTTTGGAAATCTACCTTGAAGACTTACCAGAGTAATTGGGTGAGGACTGGGTGTCCTTAGCTCAAGGTGAATAAGGTGAAGACGCGGTCTTCTGAGTTGAATCTCAGCCTCCCTAACCAGACGTACAGTTGTCACAGCAACTGGAACTGGTCCAACAAATCATGTGTCCTCAACAAGTGACTGGTTCTATCCTCTCCCTCTCTTTACTTAGAGTTTGTCTTCGTGAAGTCATTGCCTGTTTGCTTTAACTATATGTCTTCACTGTCTGACTATTTTCGTAGTTTGGCTTCATACCATCTTCCATCCTGATCCTTACTACCTAGCTGCTATTAGTCTTCGTACTCTCACGTTATTGCACACTTGACTATGGCTTGCTTAGTGTAGTTTATCTTCCACTGCATTTCAATAGGTTCATTTCTATAGTTTGTCTTTCAAACTTCCATGTTTTGAAGACTTTCATAAAAATTGCCTATTCACCCCCCCCCCCCTCTAGTCGATAACTAGCACTTTTAGAGACTGAAGGAAATATGCCCTAGAGGCAATAATAAAGTTATTATTTATTTCCTTATATCATGATAAATGTTTATTATTCATGCTAGAATTGTATTAACCGAAAACATAATACATGTGCGAATACATAGACAAATAGAGTGTCACTAGTATGCCTCTACTTGACTAGCTTGTTGATCAAAGATGGTTATGTTTCCTAACCATAGACATCTGTTGTCATTTGATTAACAGGATCACATCATTAGGAGAATGATGTGATTGACTTGACCCATTCCGTTAACTTAGCACTTGATCGTTTAGTATGTTGCTATTTGCTTTCTTCATGACTTATACATGTTCCTATGACTATGAGATTATGCAACTCCCGTTTACCGGAGGAACACTTTGTGTGCTACCAAACGTCACAACGTAACTGGGTGATTATAAAGAAGCTCTACAGGTGTCTCCAAAGGTACATGTTGGGTTGGCGTATTTCGAGATTAGGATTTGTCACTCTGATTGTTGGAGAGGTATCTCTGGGCCCTCTCGGTAATGCACATCACTTAAACCTTGCAAGAAATGAAACTAATGAGTTAGTTGCGAGATGATGTATTACGGAACGAGTAAAGAGACTTGCCGGTAACGAGATTGAACTAGGTATTGAGATACCGACGATCGAATCTCGGGCAAGTAACATACCGATGGCAAAGGGAACAATGTATGTTGTTATGTGGTCTGACCGATAAAGATCTTCGTAGAATATGTGGGAGTCAATATGAGCATCCAGGTTCCGCTATTGGTTATTGACCGGAGACGTGTCTCGGTCATGTCTACATTGTTCTCGAACCCGTAGGGTCCGCACGCTTAACGTTACGATGGCAGTTTCATTATGAGTTTATATGTTTTGATGTACCGAAGGTTGTTCGGAGTCCCGGATGTGATCACGGACATGACGAGGAGTCTCTAAATGGTCGATACATAAAGATTGATATATTGGAACCCTATATTTGGATATCGAATCGTTCCGGGTGAAACCGGGATTTTACCGGAGTACCGGCGGGTTAATGGGCCTACATGGGCCCTAAGGGAGAAGAGGAGGGCCGGCCAGGGCAGGCCGCGCGCCCCCTCCCCCCTAATCCAAATAGGACAAGGAAGGGGGGGCGCCCCCCTTTCCTCTTTCCCCCTTCCCCTTTCCTTCTCCAACAAGGCAAGAGGGGGGAGTCCTACTTCCGGTGGGAGTAGGACTCCTCCAGGCGCACCCCTAGGGGCCGGCCGCACCTCCCCCTCCCTCCTTTATATATGGGGGCAAGGGGGCACCCCAAGACACACAAGTTGATCTTCGTGATTGTTCCTTAGTCGTGTGTGGTGCCCCTTCCACCATATTCCACCTCGGTCATATCGTAGCGGTGCTTAGGCGAAGCCCTGCAACGGTAGAACATCAAGATCGTCACCACGCCGTCGTGATGACGGAACTCATCCCCGACACTTTGCTAGATCGGAGTCCGGGGATCGTCATCGAGCTGAACGTGTGCTAGAACTCGGAGGTGCCGTAGTTTCGGTGCTTGATCGGTCGGGCCGTGAAGACGTACGACTACATCAACCGCGTTGTTATAACGCTTCCGCTATCGGTCTATGAGGGTACGTAGAAAACACTCTCCCCTCTCGTTGCTATGCATCACTATGATCTTGCGTGTGCGTAGGAATTTTTTTGAAATTACTACGTTCCCCAACACTTGGGGCCTGTTCCGGACCTCCGCCGGAGGGGGCATCCACCACGGAGGGCTTCTACATCATCATAGCCTCTCCGATGAAGTGTGAGTAGTTTACCTCAGACCTTCGGGTCCATAGTTAGTAGCTAGATGGCTTCTTCTCTCTTTTTGGATCTCAATACAATGTTCTCCCCCTCTCTCGTGGAGATCTATTCGATGTAATCTTCTTTTTGCAGTGTGTTTGTTGAGACCGATGAATTGTGGGTTTATGATCAAGATTATCTATGAACAATATTTGAATCTTCTCGGGATTCTTTTATGTATGATTGGTTAGCTTTGCAAGTCTCTTCGAATTATCGGTTTGGTTTGGCCTACTAGATTGGTCTTTCTTGCAATGGGAGAAGTGCTTAGCTTTGGGTTCAATCTTGCGGTGTCCTTTCCCAGTGATAGTAGGGGCAGCAAGGCACGTATCGTATTGTTTCCATCGAGGATAACAAGGTGGGTTTTTATCATATTGCATGAATTTATCCCTCTACATCATGTCATCTTGCTTAAGGCATTACTCTGTTTTCTTGAACTTAATACTCTAGATGCATGCTGGATAGAGGTCGATGAGTGGAGTAATAGTAGTATATGCAGGCAGGAGTCGGTCTACTTGTCTCGGACGTGATTCCTATATACATGATCATACCTAGATATTCTCATAACTATGCTCAATTCTGTCAATTGCTCAACAGTAATTCGTTCACCCACCGTAAAGTACTTATGCTCTTGAGAGAAGCCACTAGTGAAATCTATGGCCCCCGGGTCTATCTTCATCATATTAATCTTCCAACACTTTAATATTGCTTTGCTTTTTTACTTTGCTCTTTATTTTACTTTGCATATTTATCACAAAAATACCAAAAATATTATCTATCATCTCTATCAGATCTCACTCTCGTAAGTGACCGTGAAGGGATTGACAACCCCTATTCGTGTTGGTTGCTAGGAGTTATTTGCTTTGTGTTGGTACGAGGGACTTGCACGTAGCCTCCTACTGGATTGATACCTTGGTTCTCAAAAACTGAGGGAAATACTTACGCTACTTTGCTGCATCATCCTTTCCTCTTCAGGGAAATCCAACGCAGTGCTCAAGAGGTAGCAAGAAGAATTTCGGGCGCCGTTGCCGGGGAGGCTTACGCAAGGTCAAGTCAAGATTTGGACTCCCGACAACGAGCCATTTCTGGCGCCGTTGTTGGCGAGTCTACGCAAAAGTCAACATACCAAGTACCCATCACAATCTCTTATCTCTCGCACTACATTATTTGCCATTTGCCTCTCATTTTTCTCTCCCCCACTTCACCCTTGTCGTTTTATTCGCCCTCTCTTTTCCGTTTGCCTTTTTCTCGCTTGCCTTTTTGTTTGCTCGTGTGTTGGATTGCTTGTTTGTCACGATGGCTCAAGATAATACCAAATTATGTGACATTACCAATACCAACAATAATGATTTCCTTAGCACTCCGATTGCTCCTCTTACCAATACCGAATCTTGTGAAATCAATACTGCTTTGTTGAATCTTGTTATGAAAGATCAATTCGCCGGCCTTCCTAGTGAAGATGCCGCTACTCATCTAAATAGCTTCATGGATTTGTGTGATATGCAAAAGAAGAAAGATGTTGATAATGATATTGTTAAATTGAAGCTATTTCCTTTTTCGCTTAGAGATCGTCCTAAAGCTTGGTTTTCGTCTTTGCCTAAAAATAGTATTGATTCTTGGAACAAGTGCAAAGCTGCTTTTATCTCTAAGTATTTTCCTCCCTCTAAGATCATCTCTCTTAGAAACGATATTATAAATTTTAAGCAACTTGATCGTGAACATTTTGCACAAGCTTGGGATAGAATGAAATTAATGATACGTAATTGCCCTACTCATGGTTTGAACTTGTGGATGATTATTCAAAAAATTGATGCCGGATTGTATTTTGCTTCTAGAAATCTTTTAGATTCGGCCACGGGAGGCACTTTTATGGAAATCACTTTAGGAGATGCTACTAAACTCTTAGATAATATTATGGTTAATTATTCTCAATGGCACACTGAAAGATCGACTAATAAAAAAGTGCATGCGATAGAAGAAATCAATGTTTTGAGTGGAAAGATGGATGAACTTATGAAATTATTTGCTACTAAGGGTGTTTCTTCTGATCCTAATGATATGCCTTTGTCTACTTTGATTGAGAATAATAATGAATCTATGGATGTGAATTTTGTTGGTAGGAATAATTTTGGTAACAACGCGTATAGAGGAAACTTTAATCCTAGGCCTTATCCTAGTAATCCCTCTAATAATTATGGAAATTCCTACAACAACTCTTATGGAAATTTTAATAAGATTCCCTCTGAATTTGAGACTACTGTTGAAGAGTTTATGAATTCACAAAAGAATTTCAATGCTTTCTTGAAGAGAAATTGCTTAAAGTTGATGAATTGGCTTGGAACGTTGATAGAATTTCTCTTGATGTTGATTCTTTAAAACTTAGATCTATTCCTCCTAAGCATGATATCAATGAGTCTCTCAAAGCCATGATAATTTCCATTGATGAGTGCAAGGAAAGAACCGCTAGGATGCGTGCTACGAAAGATGCCTTTATTAAAGCGTGTTCTTCCAATTTCTATGAAAATAAAGATGAAGATCTAAAAGTTATTGATGTGTCCCCTATTAAATCTTTGTTTTGTAATATGAATCTTGATAATGATGGGACTGAATATGATCCACCTTTACCTATAAGGCGTTCCAAGAATTCGGAGTTTTTAGATCTTGATGATGAAATTGATAAAAGTGGGATTGAAGAAAGCAAAACCCTAGATGTTGCTAAACCCACTATTTTGGATTTCAAGGAATTTAATTATGAAAGTTGCTCTTTAATTGATTGTATTTCCTTGTTGCAATCCGTGCTAAATTCTCCTCATGCTTATAGTTAAAATAAAGCCTTTACTAAACATATCGTTGATGCTTTGATGCAATCTTATGAAGAAAAACTCGAGTTGGAAGTTTCTATCCCTAGAAAACTTTATGATGAGTGGGAACCAACTATTAAAATTAAGATTAAGGATCATGAATTTTATGCTTTATTTGATTTGGGTGCTAGTGTTTCCACTATTCCCAAAACTTTGTGTGATTTGCTAGATTTTCGTGATTTTGATGGTTGCTCTCTAAACTTGCACCTTGCGGATTCCACTATTAAGAAACCTATGGGAAGAATTAATGATGTTCTTATTGTTGCAAACAGGAATTATGTGCCCATAGATTTTATCGTTCTTGATATAGATTGCAATCCTTCTTGTCCTATTATTCTTAGTAGACCTTTCCTTAGAACGATTGGTGCAATTATTGATATGAAGGAAGGGAATATTAGATTCCAATTTCCATTAAAGAAAGGCATGGAACACTTCCCTAGGAAGAAAATAAAATTACCATATCAATCTATCATGAGAGCCACTTATGGATTGCCTACCAAAGATGGCAATACCTAGATCTATCCTTGCTTTTATGCCTAGCTAGGGGCGTTAAACGATAGCGCTTGTTGGGAGGCAACCCAATTTTATTTTTAGTTCTTTTTTGCTTTTGCTTCTGTTTAGGAATAAATCTTTGATCTAGCCTCTGGTTAGATGTGTTTTTATGTTTTAATTAGTGTTTGTGCCAAGTTAAACCTATAGGATCTTCTTGGATGATAGTTGATCTTGCTGTAATTTCCAGAAACTTTCTGTTCACGAATTTTTTTAAAAAGACTTACCAGAACGTGATAAAATAGTTATTCCAATTGCTTCTGATCAATAAAAAATTGCCTAGGTCGTCCTATTTTGGCTGAATTTTTGGAGTTCCAGAAGTTTACGTTAGTTACAGATTACTACAGACTGTTATGTTTTTGACAATTCTGTTTTTCGTGTATTGTTTGCTTATTTTGATGAATCTATGGCTAGTAAAATAGTTTATAAACCATAGAGAAGTTGGAATACAGTAGGTTTAACACCCATATAAATAAATAATGAGTTCATTACAGTACCTTGAAGTGGTGTTTTGTTTTCTTTCGCTAACGGAGCTCACGAGATTTCTGTTGAGTTTTGTGTTGTGAAGTTTTCAAGTTTTGGGTGAAATCTTTTGATGAATTATGGAACAAGGAGTGGCAAGAGCCTAAGATTGGGGATGCCCATGGCACCCCCAAGATAATCTAAGGACACCAAAAAGTCAAAGCTTGGGGATGCCCCGGAAGGCATCCCCTCTTTCGTCTACTTCCATCGGTAACTTTACTTGGAGCTATATTTTTATTCACCACATGATATGTGTTTTGCTTGGAGCGTCTTGTATGATTTGAGTCTTTGCTTTTTAGTTTACCACAATAATCCTTGTTGTACACACCTTTTGAGAGAGCCATACATGAATTGGAATTTGTTAGAATACTCTATGTGCTTCACTTATATCCTTTGAGCTATATAGTTTTGCTCTAGTGCTTCAGTTATATCTTTTAGAGCACGGTGGTGGATTTGTTTTATAGAAACTATTGATCTCTCATGCTTAACTTAGATAATTTTGAGAGTCTTAAATAGCATGGTAATTTGCTTAATAATTTTAATATACTTGGTATTCAATATTTGTAAAACTTTCTTTTGAGTGCGTTGAATACTAAGAAAAGTTTGATACTTGGTAATTGTTTTGAGATATGGAGGTGATAATATCAAAGTCGTGCTAGTTGAGTTGTTGTGAATTTGAGAAATGCTTGTGTTGAAGTTTGCAAGTCCTGTAGCATGCACGTATGGTAAATGTTATGTAACAAATTTGAAACATGAAGTGTTCTTTGATTGTCCTCCTTATGAGTGGCGGTCGGGGATGAGCGATGGTCTTTTCCTACCAATCTATCCCCCTAGGAGCATGCGCGTAGTGTTGGAAATATGCCCTAGAGGCAATAATAAAAGCATTATTATTATATTTCCTTGTTCATGATAATTGTCTTTATTCATGCTATAATTGTGTTATCCGGAAATCGTAATACATGTGTGAATAACAGACACCAACATGTCCCTAGTGAGCCTCTAGTTGACTAGCTCGTTGATCAACAGATAGTCATGGTTTCCTGACTATGGACACTGGATGTCATTGATAACGAGATCACATCATTGGGAGAATGATGTGATGGACAAGACCCAATCCTAAACATAGCACAAGATCGTATAGTTCGTTTGCTAGAGTTTTCCAATGTCAAAGTATCTTTTCCTTAGACCATGAGATCGTGTAACTCCCGGATACCGTAGGAGTGCTTTGGGTATGCCAAACGTCACAACGTAACTGGGTGACTATAAAGGTAGACTACGGGTATCTCCGAAAGTGTCTGTTGGGCGACATGGATCAAGACTGGGATTTGTCACTCCGTATGACGGAGAGGTATCACTGGGCCCACTCGGTAATGCATCATCATAATGAGCTCAGAGTGACCAAGTGTCTGGTCACGGGATCATGCATTACGGTACGAGTAAAGTGACTTGCCGGTAACGAGATTGAACGAGGTATTGGGATACCGACGATCGAATCTCGGGCAAGTAACATATCGATAGACAAAGGGAATAGCGTACGGGATTGATTGAATCCTCGACATCGTGGTTCATCCGATGAGATCATCGTGGAGCATGTGGGAGCCAACATGGGTATCCAGATCCCGCTGTTGGTTATTGACCGGAGAGTCGTCTCGGTCATGTCTGCTTGTCTCCCGAACCCGTAGGGTCTACACACTTAAGGTTCGGTGACGCTAGGGTTATGAAGATATGTATATGCAGAAACCCAAATGTTGTTCAGAGTCCCGGATGAGATCCCGGACGTCACGAGGAGTTCCGGAATGGTCCGGAGGTAAAGAATTATATATAGGAAGTGCTATTTCGGGCATCGGGACAAGTTTCGGGGTTATCGGTATTGTACCGGGACCACCGGAAGGGTCCCGGGGGTCCACTGGGTGGGGCCACCTGTCCCGGGGGGACACATGGGCTGTAGGGGGTGCGCCTTGGCCTAGATGGGCCAAGGGCACCAGCCCCTATAGGCCCATGCGCCTAGGGTTTCCACCATGGAAGAGTCCATGTGGTGGAAGGCACCCCTAGGTGCCTTGGGGGGGAGGGAAACCTCCCCTTGGCCGCCGCCCCCCCTAGTAGATCTCATCTACTAGGGCCGGCACCCCCCCTGGCACCCCTATATATAGTGGGGGGGAGAGGAGGGATTTCACACCAGCCCCTGGCGCCTCC
>NC_041387.1:18363788-18370688 GCF_002162155.2 Triticum dicoccoides
TTACGTCTCTCCCTCGTAGTCTCGGCGAAGCCCTGCTGCTGTGACGCCCTGCATCCACCACCACGCCGTCGTGCTGCTGGATCTTCATCAACCTCTCCTCCCCCCTTGCTGGATCAAGAAGGAGGAGACGTCTCCCGTCCCGTACGTGTGTTGAACGCGGAGGTGCCGTCCGTTCGGCGCTGGTCATCGGTGATTTGGATCACGTCGAGTACGACTACATCATCACCGTTCTTTTGAACGCTTCCGTGCGCGATCTACAAAGGTATGTAGATGCATCTAATCACTCGTTGCTAGATGAACTCTTAGATGATCTTGGTGAAACGAGTAGGAAATTTTTTGTTTTCTGCAACGTTCCCCAGCAGTGGCATCATGAGCTAGGTCTTTGCGTAGTTCTTCTTGCGCGAGTAGAACACAATTTGTTGTGGGCGTAGATTTGTCAACTTTCTTGCCGTTACAAGTCCTTTCTTGCTTCAGCGGTATTGTGGGATGAAGCAGCCCGGACCAACCTTACACGTACGCTTACGTGAGACCGGTTCCACCGACTAACATGCCCTAGTTGCATAAGGTGGCTGGCGGGTGTCTGTCTCTCTCACTTTAGTTGGAGCGGAATCAATGAACAGGGTCCTTATGAAGGGTAAATAGAAGTTGACAAATCACGTTGTGGCTTTAACGTAGGTAAGAAAACGTTCTTGCTAGAACCCTAATTCAGCCACGTAAAACTTGCAACAACAGTTAGAGGACGTCTAACTTGTTTTTGCAGCAAGTGGTTTGTGATATGATATGGCCAAAGTTGTGATGAATGATGAATGATATATATGTGATGTATGAGATGTTCATGCTATTGTAATAGGATTCACGACTTGCATGTCGATGAGTATGACAACCGGCAGGAGCCATAGGAGTTGTCTTTATTCTTTTTATGACCTGCGTGTCATCGAGAAACGCCATGTAAATTACTTTACTTTATTGCTAAACGCGTTAGCCATAGTAGTAGAAGTAATAGTTGGCGAGCAACTTCATGGAGACACGATGATGGAGATCATGATGATGGAGATCATGGTGTCAAGCCGGTGACAAGATGATCATGGAGCCCCAAGATGGAGATCAAAGGAGCTATGTGATATTGGCCATATCATGTCACATTTATTATTTGATTGCATGTGATGTTTATCATGTTTTGCATCTTGTTTACTTAGAACGACGGTAGTAAATAAGATGATCCCTCACAATAAATTCAAGAAGTGTTCCCCCTAACTGTGCACCGTTGCGACAGTTCGCTGTTTCAAAACACCACGTGATGATCGGGTGTTTTATTCAGACGTTCACATACAACGGGTGTAAGACAGATTTACACATGCAAACACTTAGGTTAACTTGACGAGCCTAGCATGTACAGACATGGCCTCGGAACATAGAAGACCGAAAGGTCGAGCATGAGTCGTATAGAAGATACGATCAACATGAAGATGTTCACCGACGTTGACTAGTCCGTCTCACGTGATGATCGGACACGGTCTAGTTAAACTCGGATCATGTAATACTTAGATGACTGGAGGGATGTCTAATCTAAGTGGGAGTTCATTAATAATTTGATTAGTTGAACTTAATTATCATGAACTTAGTCTAAATATTTTACAATATGTCTTGTAGATTAAATGGCCAACGTAGTCCTCAACTTCAACGCGTTCCTAGAGAAAACCAAGCTGAAAGACGATGTCAGCAACTATACGGACTGGGTCCGGAACCTGAGGATCATCCTCATAGCTGCCAAGAAAGATTATGTCCTACAAGCACCGCTTGGTGACGCACCCGTTCTCCCTGCAGAACAAGATGTTATGAACGCTTGGCAGGCACGTTCCGATGACTACTCCCTCGTTCAGTGCGGCATGCTTTACAGCCTAGAGCCGGGGCTCCAAAAGCGTTTTGAGAGACATGGAGCATATGAGATGTTCGAAGAGCTGAAAATGGTTTTCCAAGCTCATGCCCGGGTCGAGAGATATGAAGTCTCCGACAAATTCTTCAGCTGTAAGATGGAGGAAAACAGTTTTGTCAGTGAGCACATACTCACTATGTCTGGGTTGCATAACCGCTTGACTCAGCTGGGAGTTAATCTCCCGGATGATGCGGTCATTGACAGAATCCTCCAGTCGCTTCCACCAAGCTACAAGAGCTTTGTGATGAACTTCAATATGCAGGGGATGGAAAAGACCATTCCTGAAGTATTTACTATGCTGAAATCAGCAGAGGTAGAAGTCAGGAAGGAACATCAAGTGTTGATGGTCAATAAACCACTAAGTTCAAGAAAGGCAAGGGTAAAAAGAACTTCAAGAAGGACGGCAAGGAGGTTGCCGCGCCTGGCAAGCAAGCTGCTGGGAAGAAGCCAAAGAATGGACCCAAGCCCGAGACTGAGTGCTTTTATTGCAAGGGAAGCGGTCACTGGAAGCGGAACTGCCCTAAGTACTTAGCGGATAAGAAGGCCGGCAAAACAAAAGGTATATGTGATATACATGTAATTGATGTGTACCTTACTAGTGCCCGTAGTAGCTCCTGGGTATTTGATACCAGTGCAGTTGCTCACATTTGTAACTCAAAGCAGGGGCTGCGGAATAAGCGGAAACTGGCAAAGGACGAGGTGACGATGCGCGTCGGGAATGGTTCCAAGGTCAATGTGGTCGCCGTCGGCACGCTACCTCTGCATCTCCCTTCGGGATTAGTTTTAAACCTTAATAATTGTTATTTAGTGCCAGCTTTGAGCATGAACATTGTATCGGGATCTCGTTTAATTCGAGATGGCTACTCTTTTAAATCTGAGAATAATGGTTGTTCCATTTTTATGAGAGATATGTTTTATGGTCATGCTCCTATGGTGAATGGTTTATTCTTTATGAATCTCGAACGTGATGCTACACATGTTCATAATGTGAGTACCAAAAGAAGTAAGGTTGATAATGATAGTCCCACATACCTGTGGCACTGCCGCCTTGGTCACATAGGTGTCAAATGCATGAAGAAGCTCCATGCTGATGGACTTTTAGAGTCTCTTGATTATGAATCATTTGACACATGCGAACCATGCCTTATGGGTAAAATGACCAAGACTCCGTTCTTAGGAACAATGGAGCGAGCAACCGACTTATTGGAAATCATACATACTGATGTGTGTGGTCCAATGAGTGTTGAGGCTCGCGGTGGCTATCGTTATGTTCTCACCCTCACTGATGATTTAAGTAGGTATGGGTATATCTACTTAATGAAACACAAGTCTGAAACCTTTGAAAAGTTCAAGGAATTTCAGAGTGAGGTTGAAAATCAACGTGACAGGAAAATCAAGTTTCTATGATCAGATCGTGGAGGAGAATACTTGAGTCACGAGTTTGGCACACACTTAAGAAAATGTGGAATAGTTTCACAACTCACGCCGCCTGGAACACCTCAGCGTAATGGTGTGTCCGAACATCGTAATCGCACTCTATTAGATATGGTGCGATCTATGATGTCTCTTACCGATTTACCGCTATCTTTTTGGGGCTATGCTTTAGAGACTGCCGCATTCACTTTAAATAGGGCTCCGTCGAAATCCGTTGAGACGACACCGTATGAATTATGGTTTGGGAAGAAACCTAAGCTGTCGTTTCTAAAAGTTTGGGGATGTGATGCTTATGTCAAGAAACTTCAACCTGAAAAGCTCGAACCCAAGTCGGAAAAATGCGTCTTCATAGGATACCCAAAAGAAACTATTGGGTACACCTTCTACCTCAGATCCGAAGGCAAGATCTTTGTTGCCAAGAATGGGTCCTTTCTGGAGAAAGAGTTTCTCTCGAAAGAAGTAAGTGGGAGGAAAGTAGAGCTTGATGAAGTATTACCTCTTGAACCGGAAAATGGCGCAACTCAAGAAAATGTTCCTGAGGTGCCTACACCGACTAGAGAGGAAGTTAATGACAATGATCAAGATACTTCTGATCAAGCCCCTACTGAAATTCGAAGGTCCACAAGGACACGTTCCGCACCAGAGTGGTACGGCAACCCTGTCTTGGAAATCATGCTGTTAGACAACGGTGAACCTTCAAACTATGAAGAAGCGATGGCGGGCCCGGATTCCGACAAATGGCTAGAAGCCATGAAATCCGAGATAGGATCCATGTATGAAAACAAAGTATGGACTTTGACTGACTTGCCCGTTGAGCGGCGAGCCATAGAAAATAAATGGATCTTTAAGAGGAAGACAGACGCGGATGGTAATGTGACCATCTATAAAGCTCGGCTTGTCGCTAAGGGTTATCGACAAGTTCAAGGGGTTGACTACGATGAGACTTTCTCACCGGTAGCGAAGCTGAAGTCCGTCCGAATCATGTTAGCAATTGCCGCATTCTATGATTACAAAATATGGCAAATGGACGTCAAAACGGCATTCCTTAATGGTTTCCTTAAGGAAGAATTGTATATGATGCAGCCAGAAGGTTTTGTCGATCCTGAGAATGCTGACAAAGTGTGCAAGCTCCAACGCTCGATTTATGGGCTGGTGCAAGCATCTCGGAGTTGGAACATTCGCTTTGATGAGATGATCAAAGCGTTTGGGTTTACACAGACTTATGGAGAAGCCTGCGTTTACAAGAAAGTGAGTGGGAGCTCTGTAGCATTTCTCATATTATATGTAGATGACATACTTTTGATGGGAAATGATATAGAACTTTTGGACAGCATCAAGGCCTACTTGAATAAAAGTTTTTCAATGAAGGACCTTGGAGAAGCTGCTTATATATTAGGCATCAAAATCTATAGAGATAGATCGAGACGCCTCATAGGTCTTTCACAAAGCACATACCTTGATAAGATATTGAAGAAGTTCAATATGGATCAATCCAAGAAGGGGTTCTTGCCTGTGTTACAAGGTATGAAATTGAGCTCAGCTCAATGTCCGACCACGGCAGAAGATATAGAAGAGATGAGCGTCATCCCCTATGCCTCAGCCATAGGTTCTATTATGTATGCCATGCTGTGTACCAGACCCGATGTTAACCTTGCCGTCAGTTTGGTAGGAAGGTACCAAAGTAATCCCGGCAAGGAACACTGGACAGCGGTCAAGAATATCCTGAAGTACCTGAAAAGGACTAAGGAAATGTTTCTCGTTTATGGAGGTGACGAAGAGCTCGTCGTAAAGGGTTACGTCGATGCTAGCTTCGACACAGATCTGGATGACTCTAAGTCACAAACCGGATATGTGTATATTTTGAATGGTGGGGCAGTAAGCTGGTGCAGTTGCAAGCAAAGCGTCGTGGCGGGATCTACATGTGAAGCGGAGTACATGGCAACCTCGGAGGCAGCACATGAAGCAATATGGGTGAAGGAGTTCATCACCGACCTAGGAGTCATACCCAATGCGTCGGGGCCGATCAAGCTCTTCTGTGACAACACTGGAGCTATTGCACTTGCCAAGGAGCCTAGGTTTCACAAGAAGACAAGGCACATCAAGCGTCTCTTCAACTCCATTCGTCAAAATGTTCAAGATGGAGACATAGAGATTTGTAAAGTACATACGGACCTGAATATAGCAGATCCGTTGACTAAACCTCTCCCTAGAGCAAAACATGATCAACACCAGAATTCCATGGGTGTTCGATTCATCACAATGTAACTAGATTATCGACTCTAGTGCAAGTGGGAGACTGTTGGAAATATGCCCTAGAGGCAATAATAAAAGCATTATTATTATATTTCCTTGTTCATGATAATTGTCTTTATTCATGCTATAATTGTGTTATCCGGAAATCGTAATACATGTGTGAATAACAGACACCAACATGTCCCTAGTGAGCCTCTAGTTGACTAGCTCATTGATCAACAGATAGTCATGGTTTCCTGACTATGGACACTGGATGTCATTGATAACGAGATCACATCATTGGGAGAATGATGTGATGGACAAGACCCAATCCTAAACATAGCACAAGATCGTATAGTTCGTTTGCTAGAGTTTTCCAATGTCAAAGTATCTTTTCCTTAGACCATGAGATCGTGTAACTCCCGGATACCGTAGGAGTGCTTTGGGTATGCCAAACGTCACAACGTAACTGGGTGACTATAAAGGTAGACTACGGGTATCTCCGAAAGTGTCTGTTGGGTGACATGGATCAAGACTGGGATTTGTCACTCCGTATGACGGAGAGGTATCACTGGGCCCACTCGGTAATGCATCATCATAATGAGCTCAGAGTGACCAAGTGTCTAGTCACGGGATCATGCATTACGGTACGAGTAAAGTGACTTGCCGGTAACGAGATTGAACGAGGTATTGGGATACCGACGATCGAATCTCGGGCAAGTAACATATCGATAGACAAAGGGAATAGCGTACGGGATTGATTGAATCCTCGACATCGTGGTTCATCCGATGAGATCATCGTGGAGCATGTGGGAGCCAACATGGGTATCCAGATCCCGTTGTTGGTTATTGACCGGAGAGTCGTCTCGGTCATGTCTGCTTGTCTCCCGAACCCGTAGGGTCTACACACTTAAGGTTCGGTGACGCTAGGGTTATGAAGATATGTATATGCAGAAACCTGAATGTTGTTCGGAGTCCCGGATGAGATCCCGGACGTCACGAGGAGTTCCAGAATGGTCCGGAGGTAAAGAATTATATATAGGAAGTGCTATTTCGGGCATCGAGACAAGTTTCGGGGTTATCGGTATTGTACCGGGACCACCGGAAGGGTCCCGGGGGTCCACCGGGTGGGGCCACCTGTCCCGGGGGGGCACATGGGTGTAGGGGGTGCGCCTTGGCCTAGATGGGCCAAGGGCACCAGCCCCCATAGGCCCATGCGCCTAGGGTTTCCACCATGGAAGAGTCCATGTGGTGGAAGGCACCCCTAGGTGCCTTGGAGGGGAGGGAAACCTCCCCTTGGC
>NC_041387.1:18371431-18373339 GCF_002162155.2 Triticum dicoccoides
AAGAAGGAGGAGACGTCTCCCGTCCCGTACGTGTGTTGAACGCGGAGGTGCCGTCCGTTCGGCGCTGGTCATCGGTGATTTGGATCACGTCGAGTACGACTACATCATCACCGTTCTTTTGAATGCTTCCGTGCGCGATCTACAAAGGTATGTAGATGCATCTAATCACTCGTTGCTAGATGAACTCCTAGATGATCTTGGTGAAACGAGTAGGAAAATTTTTGTTTTCTGCAACGTTCCCCAACATGTAGTGCTTTGGTTTTTGATGGCTTGTAGATTTTTGCAATAAGTATGTGAGTTCTTTATGACTAATGTTGAGTCCATGGATTATATGCACTCTCACCCTTCCATTATTTCTAGCCTCTTCGGTACCGTGCATTGCCCTTTCTCACATTGAGAGTTGGTGCAAACTTCGCCGGTGCATCCAAACCCCGTGATATGATACGCTCTTTCACACATAAACCTCCTTATATCTTCCTCAAAACAGCCACCATACCTACTTATTATGGCATTCCCATAGCCATTCCGATATATATTGCCATGCAACGTTCCACCATACCGTTTATCATCACATTCATCATTGTCATATTGCTTAGCATGATCATGTAGTTGACATAGTATTTGTGGCGAAGCCACCATTCATAATTCTTTCATACATGTCACTCTTGATTCATTGCATATCCTGGTACACCGCCGGAGGCATTCATATAGAGTCATACTATGTTCTAGTATCGAATTGTAATCATTGAGTTGTAAATAAATAGAAGTGTGATGATCATCATTTAATAGAGCATTGTCCCAAATAAAAAAAGATAAAGGCCAAAGAAAAAAAGGCCCAAAAAAAGGGACAATGCTACTATCCTTTTTTCCACACTTGTGCTTCAAAGTAGCACCATAATCTTCATGATAGAGAGTCTCTTGTTTTGTCACTTTCATATACTAGTGGGAATTTTTCATTATAGAACTTGGATTGTATATTCCAACAATGGGCCTCCTCAAGTGCCCTAGGTCTTCGTGAGCAAGCAAGTTGGATGCACACCCACTTAGTTTCTTTTATTGAGCTTTCATACATTTATAGCTCTAGTGCATCCGTTGCATGGCAATCCCTACTCCATGCATTAACATCAATCGATGGGCATCTCCATAGCCCATTGAGTAGCCTCGTTGATGTGAGACTTTCTCCTTTTTTGTCTTCTCCACATAACCCCCATCATCATATTCTATTCCACCCATAGTGCTATATCCATGGCTCACGCTCATGTATTGTGTGAAGGTTTATAAAGTTTGACATTACTAAAGTATGAAACAATTGCTTGGCTTGTCATCGGGGTTGTGCATGATGAGAGCATTCTTGTGTGACAAAAATGGAGCATGACTAAACTATATGATTTTGTAGGGATGAACTTTCTTTGGCCATGTTATTTTGAGAAGACATAATTGCTTAGTTAGTATGCTTGAAGTATTATTATTTTTATGTCCATATGAACTTTTGTCTTGAATCTTTCGGATGTGAATATTCATACCACAATTAAGAAGAATTACATTGAAATTATGCCAAGTAGCACTCCGCATCAAAAATTCTTTTTTATCATTTACCTACTCGAGGACGAGCAGGAATTAAGCTTGGGGATGCCTGATACGTCTCCAACGTATCTATAATTTTTTTATTACTCCATGCTATATTATCTACTGTTTTGGACCATATTGGGCTTTATTTTCCACTTTTATATTATTTTTGGGACTAACCTATTAACCGGAGGCCCAGCCCAGAATTGCTGTTTTTTTTGCCTATTTCAGAGTTTCGAAGAAACGGAATATCAAACGGAGTCCAAACGGAATGAAACCTTCGGGAACGTGATTTTCTCACCGAATATGACCCAGGAGACTTGGACCCTACACCAAGGAAGC
>NC_041387.1:18373752-18414620 GCF_002162155.2 Triticum dicoccoides
CACGAAGCTCCACCAACATACTTGTTCCTCCTATATATACCTACGTACCCCGAAACGATCAGAGACGGAGCCAAAAACCTAATTCCACCGCCGCAACCTTCTGTACCCACGAGATCCCATCTTGGGGCCTGTTCTGGAGCTCCGCCGGAGGGGGCATCCACCACAGAGGGCTTCTACATCATCATAGCCTCTCCGATGAAGTGTGAGTAGTTTACCTCAGACCTCCGGGTCCATAGTTATTAGCTAGATGGCCTCTTCTCTCTTTTTGGATCTCAATACAATGTTCTCCCCCTCTCTCGTGGAGATCTATTCGATGTAATCTTCTTTTTGCAGTGTGTTTGTTGAGACCGATGAATTGTGGGTTTATGATCAAGATTATCTATGAACAATATTAGAATCTTCTCTGAATTCTTTTATGTATGATTGGTTATCTTTGCAAGTCTCTTCGAATTATCAGTTTTGTTTGGCCTACTAGATTGGTTTTTCTTGCAATGGGAGAAGTTCTTAGCTCTGGGTCCAATCTTGCGGTGTCCTTTCCCAGTGACAGTAGGGGCAGCAAGGCACGTATTGTATTGTTGCCATCGAGTATAACAAGATGGCGTTTTTATCATATTGCATGAATATATCGCTCTACATCATGTCATCTTGCTTAAGGCATTACTCTATTTTCTTGAACTTAATACTCTAGATGCATGCTAGATAGCGGTCGATGAGTGGAGTAATAGTAGTAGATGCAGGCAGGAGTCGGTCTACTTGTCTTGGACGTGATGCCTATATACATGATCATACCTAGATATTCTCATAACTATGCTCAATTCTGTCAGTTGCTCAACAGTAATTTGTTCACCCACCGTAAAATACTTATGCTCTTGAGAGAAGCCACTAGTGAAATCTATGGCCCCCGGGTCTATCTTCATCATATTAATCTTCCAACACTTTAATATTGCTTTGCTTTTTTACTTTGCTCTTTATTTTACTTTGCATCTTTATCACAAAAATACAAAAAATGAAGGGAATGACAACCCCTATTCGCGTTGGTTGCGAGGAGTTATTTGCTTTGTGTAGGTACGAGGGACTTGCGCGTAGCCTCCTACTGGATTGATACCTTGGTTCTCAAAAACTGAGGGAAATACTTACGCTACTTTGCTGCATCATCCTTTCCTCTTCGGGGAAATCCAGCGCAGTGCTCAAGAGGTAGCACCCCTCCCCTAGGGAAACCCTAGGGCGCCTCCTCTTCCCTCTTCCCCCTATATATAGTGAGGGAGAGAGAGGGGAGCCGCAGCCCTTCCCTGGCGCAGCCCCTCTCTCCTCCAACACCTCCTCCTCCGTAGTGCTTGGCGAAGCTCTGCCGGAGAACCACGAGCTCCACCACCTCCACGCCGTCGTGCTGCCAGAGTTCTCCCGCAACTTCTCCTCTCCCCTTGCAGGATCAAGAAGGAGGAGACGTCCCCGGGCTGTACGTGTGTTCAACGCAGAGGCGCCGTCCGTTCGACGCTAGATCGGATCTTCCGCGATTTGAATCGCCGCGAGTATGAATCCATCAACCGCGTTCTTGTAACGCTTCCGCTTAGCGATCTTAAAGGGTATGAAGATGCACTCCCTCTCTCTCGTTGCTATCATCTCCTAGATTGATCTTGGTGACACATAGGATTTTTTTGAATTATTACTACCTTCCCCAACAGTGGTATCAGAGCTAGGTCTATGCATAGATTCTATGCACGAGTAGAACACAAAGTAGTTGTGGGCGATGATTTGGTCAATTTGCTTACAGTTACTAGTCTTGTCTTGATTCAACGGCATTGTGGGATGAAGCGGCCCGGACCGACCTTACACGTAGTCTTACGTGAGACTGGTTCCACCGACCGACATGCACTTGATGCATAAGGTGGCTAGCGGGTGTCTGTCTATCCCACTTTAGTCGGATCGGATTCGATGAAGAGGGTCCTTATGAAGGGTAAAGAGCAATTGGCATATCACCGATGTGGCTTTTGCGTAGGTAAGAAACATTCTTGCTAGAAACCCATAGCAGCCACGTAAAACATGCAATAACATTAGAGGACGTCTAACTTGTTTTTGCAGGGTGTGCTATGTGATGTGATATGGCCAAAAGGATGTGATGAATTATATATATATATATGTGATGTATGAGATTGATCATGTTCTTGTAATAGGAATCATGACTTGCATGTCGATGAGTATGACAACCGGCAGGAGACATAGGAGTTGTCTTAATTTATTGTATGACCTACGTGTCAATGAAAAACGCCATGTAATTACTTTAATTTATTGCTAACCGTTAGCCATAGTAGTAGAAGTAATAGTTGGCGAGACAACTTCATGAAGACGCGATGATGGAGATCATGGTGTCATGCCGGTGACGAAGGTGATCATGCCGCGCCTCGAAGATGGAGATCAAAGGCGCAAGATGATATTGGCCATATCATGGCACTTTATTATTTGCATGTGATGTTTGTCATGATTACATATTATTTGCTTAGAACGACGGTGGCATAAAATAAGATGATACTTCACTAAAATTTCAAGAAATGTGTTCCCCTTAACTGTGCACCGTTCCGAAGGTTCGTTGTTTCAAAGCACCACGTGATGATCGGGTGTGATAGATTCTAACGTTCCCATACAACGGGTGTAAGCCAGATTTACACATGCGAACCACTTAGGTTGACTTGACGAGCCTAGCATGTACAGACATGGCCTCGGAACACGAGAGACCAAAAGTTCGAACATGAGTCGTATAGTAGATGCGATCAACATGGAGATGTTCATCGTTGATGACTAGTCCGTCGCACGTGATGATCGGACACGGCCTAGTCGATTCGGATCATGTATCACTTAGATGACTAGAGGGATGTCTATCTGAGTGGGAGTTCATTAAATAATTTGATTAGATGAACTTAATTATCATGAACATAGTCTAAATTGTCTTCGCAAATTATGTTGTAGATTAATAGCTCGCGCTTTAGCTCCCTGTTTTAATACGTTCCAAGAGAAAGACTAAGTTGAAAGATATTGTGAGCAATTGTGCGGACTAGGGCCGTAGTCTGAGGATTGTCCTCATTGCTACACAGAAGACTTCTGTCCTTGATGCACTGCTCGGTGTGCCAACCCCTCCGGCGTCGTCTGTGGATGTTGTGAACATCTGGCAGACACGTTCTGATGACTACCTGATAGTTTAGTGTGCCATGCTTTACGGCTTAGAGTCGGGGCTCCAAAAGTGTTTTGAACGCCATGGAATATATGAGATGTTCCAAGAGCTGAAATTGGTATTTCAGGCTCATGCCCGTGTTGAGAGGTTGAGACCTTGATATGTCTCCAACGTATCTATAATTTTTTATTGCTCCATGCTATATTATCTACTGTTTTGGACTATATTGGGCTTTATTTTCCACTTTTATATTATTTTTGGGACTAACCTATTAACCGGACGCCCAGCCCAGAATTTCTGTTTTTTTGCCTATTTCAGTGTTTCGAAGAAACAGAATATCAAACGGAGTCCAAACAGAAAAATCCTTTTTCGAACGTGATTTTCTCACCGGATAAGACCCAGGAGACTTGGACCCTACGCCAAGGCATCGGAGAGGCGGTCACGAGGGTGGGGGCGCGCCCCCCTGCCTCGTGGGCCCCTCGAAGCTCCACCGACGTACTTCTTCCTCCTATATATACCCACGTACCCCCAAACGATCAGAACGGGAGCCAAAAACCTAATTCCACCGCCGCAACTTTCTGTATCCATGAGATCCCATCTTTGGGCCTATTCTGGAGCTCCACCGGAGAGGGCCGTCATCACGGAGGGCTTCTACATCATCATAGCCTCTCCGATGAAGTGTGAGTAGTTTACCTCAGACCTTCGGGTCCATAGTTATTAGCTAGATGGCTTCTTCTCTCTTTTTGGATCTCAATACAAAGTTCTCCCCCTCTGTTGTGGAGATCTATTCGATGTAATCGTCTTCTTTTTGCGGTGTGTTTGTTGAGACCGATGAATTGTGGGTTTATGATCAAGTCTATCTATGAACAATATTTGAATCTTCTCTGAATTCTTTTATGTATGATTGGTTATCTTTGCAAGTCTCTTCGAATTATCCGTTTGGTTTGGCCAACTAGATTGGTAGTTCTTGCCATGGGAGAAGTGCTTAGCTTTGGGTTCGATCTTGCGGCGTCCTTTCCCAGTGATAGAAGGGGCAGCAAGGCACGTATTGTATCGTTGCCATCGAGGATAACAAGATGGGGTTTATTTCATATTGCATGAATTTATCTCTCTACATCATGTCATCTTGCTTAAAGCGTTACTCTGTTTTTAACTTAATACTCTAGATGCATGCTGGATAGCGGTCGATGAGTGGAGTAATAGTAGTAGATGCAGAATCGTTTCGATCTACTTGTCACGGACGTGATGCCTATATACATGATCATGCCTAGATATTCTCATAACTATGCTCAATTCTGTCAATTGCTCAACAGTAATTTGTTCACCCACCGTAGAATACTTATGCTCTTGAGAGAAGCCACTAGTGAAACCTATGGCCCCCGGGTCTATTCTCATCATATCAATCTCCATCACTTTAATCTTGCTTTGTTTTTACTTTGCCTTTTACTTTTCACTTTGCATCTTTATACCAAAAATACCAAAAAATATTATCTCTATCAGATCTCACTCTCGTAAGTGATCGTGAAGGGATTGACAAGCCCTAATCGCGTTGGTTGCGAGTAGCTATCATTTTGTGCAGGTACGATGGACTTGAGCGTGGCTTCCTACTGGATTCATACCTTGGTTCTCAAAAACAGAGGGAAATACTTACGCTACTCTGCTGCATCATGCTCTCCTCTTCGGGGAAAACCAACGCAAGCTCAAGAGGTAGCAAGAAGAATTTCTGGCGCCGTTGCCGGGGACTCTATGCAAAAAGTCAGCATACCAAGTACCCATCACAATCCCTATCTCTCGCATTACATTAGTTGCCATTTGCCTCTCATTTTCCTCTCCACCACTTCACCCTTGCCGTTTTATTCGCCCTCTCTTTCTCCTTCTCCTTCTCCTTCTCCTTCTCTTTCCCCATGTGCCTTCTTTTTGCTTGCATCTTCGCTTGCTAAAAGTTTATGGATTCTCATCCACTTGCTAATCTCTTTAAGAGATCCAATTATGATGAACCTATTGCTGGTGAATTGAGTGCACTAGATTACCTTTATAAGGTTTTGCCTGAAATTCGTGAATCTAAAAATTGTGATGAAGTACTTTATGAAGCGATTCACGATAGATCTTTTAAGCATGATTGCAATGATTTTACTATAAATTCTATTGATGTCAATTGTGCCAAAAATATGCAAAACCCTAAGCTTGGGGATGCTAGTTTTGCTATGTCCTCTACTTGTTACAATGATCATGATTGGGGTGATTCTTCTTATGATCTTGAAAATTTATTTAAGCCCCATGATGAATATGAGATTGATAATATTGTTTGCAATAATATTGAAAGTGGGTTCGGAAGAGTGTCAACTTTAGATCCCACACATTTGGAGAATGTTCTATCTTATGAAGTTTTTGATAAAAGTGGGTTTGGA
Organism: Triticum dicoccoides; assembly: GCF_002162155.2. Classification (NCBI taxonomy): domain Eukaryota; kingdom Viridiplantae; phylum Streptophyta; class Magnoliopsida; order Poales; family Poaceae; genus Triticum; species Triticum dicoccoides. Next base: position 18,379,324 of record NC_041387.1, read on the forward strand.
GAGATCATGACTTTAGTTAATGATAATCCCACTATTTTGGAAGAGTGTCAACTTTGGATGCATGTGGATCGTGTTGAGAATATACTTTGTGATAGCTATTTTTTTGAATTTGCCTATTATCACACATGTAATTATTATGAGAGAGCAAAATATGGTTGTAGAAACTTTCATGCTACTAAATTACCTCTCATTATGTTGAGATTGCTATTGTCTCTTTCCGCTTCCTTGCATATGCTAGTTTTTGCTTGCCTTGATTTGTTTACCTATAATATGCCTATGCATAGGAAGTATGTTAGACTTAGATGTGGTTGTCACATGTTTTTTGATGCTCTCTTTATGCTTCAATTCTTGTCTTTTATGTGAGCATCATTGAAATCTCAATGCCTAGCTAGGGGCGTTGAACGATAGCGCTTGTTGGGAGGCAACCCAATTTTATTTTTAGTTTTTTTTGTTTTTCTTCTGTTAGGGAATAAATAACCCATCTACCTTCTTTTTGGATGTGGTTTTGTGTTTTAATTAGTGTTTGTGCCAAGTTAGACCTATTGGATCTTCTTGGATGATAGTTATTTGATCTTGCTGTAATTTCCAGAAACTTTGCGTTCAGTGCCCGAATTGTTAAAAATCATCAGAACGTGATAAAATACTGATTCTGATTGATGCTGATCAATAAACAAATTGTCTAGGTATTCTAATTTTGGTAGATTTTTCTTAGTCCAAGAAGTTTGCATTAGTTACAGATTACTACAGACTGTTCTGTTTTTGACAGATTCTGTTTTTCGTGTGTTGTTTGCTTATTTTGATGAATCTATGGCTAGTATTGGAGGGTATGATCCATAGAGAAGTTGTAATACAGTAGGTTTAACACCAATATAAATAAAGAATGAGATTATTACAGTACTTTGAAGTGGTCTTTTGTTTTCTTTCTCTAACGGAGCTCACGAGATTTCTATTGAGTTTTGTGTTGTGAAATTTTCAAGTTTTGGGTGAATTCTTTTGATGGATTATGGAACAAGGAGTGGCAAGAGCCTAAGCTTGGGGATTCCCATGGCACCCCCAAGATAATCCAAGGACACCAAAAAGTCAAAGCTTGGGGATGCCCCGGAAGGCATCCCCTCTTTCGTCCACTTCCATCGGTAATTTACTTGGAGCTATATTTTTATTCACCAACATGATATGTGTTTTGCTTGGAGCGTCTTGTATTATTTGTGCCTTTGTTTGTTAGTGTGCCACAATCATCCTTGCTGTACACACCTTTTGATAGAGCCATACATGTATTGGAATTTGATAGAATACTCTATGCGCTTCACTTATATCTTTTGAGCTATGTAGTTTTGCTCTATGCGCTTCACTTATATCTTTTGAGCGTTATAATTTTGCTCTATGTGCTTCACTTAGATCTTTTAGAGCACGGTGGTGGTTTGTTTTAAAGAAACTATTGATCTCTCATGCTTCACTTAAATTATTTTGAGAGTCTTAATAGCATGGTAATTTGCATAATATTAATATGCTTGGTATTCAAGATTTGTGAAATTTTCTTTTGAGTGTGTTGAATACTAAGAGAAGATTGAAGCATGATAATTGTTTTGAGATGTGGAGGTGATAATATTAGAGTCATTCTAGTTTAGTAGTTGTGAATTTAAAGAATACTTGTGTTGAAGTTTGTGATTCCCGTAGCATGCACGTATGGTGAACCGTTATGTGATGAAGTCGGAGCATAATTTATTTATTGATTGTCTTCCTTATGAGTGGCGGTCGGGGACGAGTGATGGTCTTTTCCTACCAATCTATCCCCCTAGGAGCATGCGCGTAATACTTTGCTTTGATAACTTCTAGATTTTTGCAATAAGTATATGAGTTCTTTATGACTAATGTTGAGTCCATGGATTATATGCACTTTTTCCCATCCTTCCACCATTGCTAGCCTCTCTAATACCGCGCACCTTTCGCCGGTATCATACACCCACCATATACCTTCCTCAAAACAGCCACCATACCTACCTATTATGGCATTTCCATAGCCATTCCGAGATATATTGCCATGCAACTTTCCACCGTTCCGTTTATCATGACACGCTCCATTATTGTCATATTGCTAGCATGATCATGTAGTTAACATCGTGTTTGTGGTTAAGCCACCGTTCATAATTCTTTCATACATGTCACTCTTGATTCATTGCATATCTCGGTACACCGCCGGAGGCATTCATATGGAGTCATATTTGTTCTAAGTATCGAGTTCTAATTGTTGAGTTGTAAGAAAAATAAAAGTGTGATGATCATCATTTTTTAGAGCATTGTCCCAAGTGAGGAAAGAATGATGGAGACCAAGATTCCCCCATAAGTCGGGATGAGACTCCGGACGAAAATAAAATAAAAAATAAGAGGCCATAAAATAGAAGGGACAATGTTACTATCCTTTTACCACACTTGTGCTTCAAAGTAGCACCATGATCTTCATGATAGAGAGTCTCTCGTTATGTCACTTTCATATACTAGTGGGAATTTTTTTTATTATAGAACTTGGCTTGTATATTCCAATGATGGGCTTCCTCAAAATTGCCCTAGGTCTTCGTGAGCAAGCAAGTTGGATGCACACCCACTCAGTTTCTTTTGATGAGCTTTCATATACTTATAGCTCTAGTGCATCCGTTGCATGGCAATCCCTACTCACTCACATTGATATCTATTGATCGACATCTCCATAGCCCGTTGATACGCCTAATTGATGTGAGACTATCTTCCCCTCTTTTTGTCTTCTCCACAACCACCCTTCTATTCCACATAGTGCTATATCCATGGCTCACGCTCATGTATTGGGTGAAGATTGAAAAAGTTTTGAGAAAGTTGGAGTATGAAACAATTGCTTGGCTTGTCATCGGGGTTGTGCATGATTTAAATACTTTGTGTGGTGAAGATAGAGCATAGCCAGACTATATGATTTTGTAGGGATAACTTTCTTTGGCCATTTTATTTTGACAAGACATAATTGCTTTATTAGTATGCTTGAAGTATTATTATTCTTTATATCAATATGAACTTTTGTCTTGAATCTTTCTAATCTGAATATTCATACCACAATTAAGAAATTTTGCATTGAAATTATGCCAAGTAGCACTCCGCATCAAAAATTCTCTTTTTATAATTTACCTACTCGAGGACGAGCAGGAATTAAGCTTGGGGATGTGTGATACGTCTCCAACGTATCTATAATTTTTTATTGCTCCATACTATATTATCTACTGTTTTGGACTATATTGGGCTTTATTTTCCACTTTTATATTATTTTTGGGACTAACCTATTAACCGGAGGCCCAGCCCAGAATTGTTGTTTTTTGCCTATTTCAGTGTTTCAAAGAAACAGAATATCAAACAGAGTCCAAACAGAAAAATCCTTTTTGGAACGTGATTTTCTCACCGGATAAGACCCAGGAGACTTGGACCCTACGCAAAGGCATCAGAGAGGCGGTCACGAGGGTGGGGGGCGCCCCCCCTAGGGCGCGCCCCCTGCCTTGTGGGCCCCTCGAAGCTCCACCGACGTACTTCTTCCTCCTATATATACCCACGTACCCCCAAACAATCAGAACGGGAGCCAAAAACCTAATTCCACCACCGCAACTTTCTGTATCCACGAGATCCCATCTTGGGGCTTGTTCTGGAGCTCCGCCGGAGAGGGCCGTCATCATGGAGGGCTTCTACATCATCATAGCCTCTCTGATGAAGTGTGAGTAGTTTACCTCAGACCTTCGGGTCCATAGTTATTAGCTAGATGGCTTCTTCTCTCTTTTTGGATCTCAATACAAAGTTCTCCCCCTCTCTTGTGGAGATCTATTCGATGTAATCGTCTTGTTTTTGTGGTGTGTTTGTTGAGACCGATGAATTGTGGGTTTATGATCAAGTCTATCTATGAACAATATTTGAATATTCTCTGAATTCTTTTATGTATGATTGGTTATCTTTGCAAGTCTCTTCGAATTATCCGTTTGGTTTGGCCAACTAGATTGGTAGTTCTTGCCATGGGAGAAGTGCTTAGCTTTGGGTTCGATCTTGCGGTGTCCTTTCCCAGTGACAGAAGGGGCAGCAAGGCATGTATTGTATCGTTGCCATCGAGGATAACAAGATGGGGTTTATTTCATATTGCATGAATTTATCTCTCTACATCATGTCATCTTGCTTAAAGCGTTACTCTGTTTTTAACTTAATACTCTAGATGCATGCTGGATAGCGGTCGATGAGTGGAGTAATAGTAGTAGATGCAGAATCGTTTCGATCTACTTGGCACGGACGTGATGCCTATATACATGATCATGCCTAGATATTCTCATAACTATGCTCAATTCTATCAATTTCTCAACAGTAATTTGTTCACCCACCGTCGAATACTTATGCTCTTGAGAGAAGCCACTAGTGAAACCTATGCCCCCCGGGTCTATTCTCATCATATCAATCTCCATCACTTTAATATTGCTTTGTTTTTACTTTGCCTTTTACTTTTCACTTTGCATCTTTATACCAAAAATACCAAAAATATTATCTCTATCAGATCTCACTCTCGTAAGTGACCGTGAAGGGATTGACAACCCCTAATCGCGTTGGTTGCGAGTAGCTATCATTTTGTGCAGGTACGAGGGACTTGAGCATGGCCTCCTACTGGATTGATACCTTGGTTCTCAAAAACCGAGGGAAATACTTACCCTACTCTGCTGCATCATCCTCTCCTCTTCGAGGAAAACCAACACAAGCTCAAGAGGTAGCAGACCTCTGACAAGACATTTGCCTACAAGATGGAGGAGAATATCTCAGCCAGTGAGCATGTGCTCAGAATGTCTGGGTGCTTCAATCGCTTGAATCAAATGGGATTTAATCTTCCAGATAAGGGAGTGATTGACAAAGTTCTCCAGTCACTATCACCAAGCTACTAGAGCTTCATGATGAACTATAACATGCAAGGGAAGATGATCCCGGAGCTGTTCGTCGAGCTTAAGGCCGTGAAGGTAGAAATCAAGAAGGAGCATCAAGTGTTGATGGTTAACAAGACCACTGGTTTCAAGAAGGGCAAGGGCAAGAAGGGAAACTTCATGAATGGCAAGCCAGTTGCCACTCAAGTGAAGAAACCCAAGAACCCAAACCCGAGACGAAGTGCTTCTATTAGGGGAACGGTCACTGGTAGCGGAACTGCCTCAAATACTTGGTAGATAAGAAGGCTGGAAACTTCAACAAAAGTATATTTTATATATGTGTTATTGATGTGTACTTTATTAGTATCCTAGTAGCACATGGGTATAAGATACCGGTTTAGTTGCTAATATTAGTAACTCGAAACAAAAGCTACGGAATAAACGGAGACTAGCTAAGGGCGAGGTGACGATGTGTGTTGGAAGTGTTTCCAAGGATGATATGATCACCATCGCACGCTTCCTCTACCTTCGGGATTAGTATTGAACCTAGATAAATGTTGTTTGCATTGGTGTCTGCGTTGAGCATGAACATGATTAGATCATGTTTATTGCAATACGGTTATTCATTTAAGTCAGAGAATAATGGTTATTCTGTTTACATGAATAATACCTTCTATGGTCATGCACCCAATGTGAATGGTTTGTTGAATCTCGGTCGTAGTGATACACATGTTCATAACATTGATGCCAAAAGATGTAGAGTTGATAATGATAGTACCACTTTCTTGTGGCACTGCCGCTTAGGTCATATTGGTGTAAAGCGCATGAAGAACCTCCATGCTAATGGACTTTTGGAGTCACTTGATTTTGAATTACCTAACACATGCGAACCATGCCTCATAGGCAAGATGACTAAAACCCCGTTTTCTGGTACAATGGAACGGGCAAGTGACTTGTTGGAAATCACACATGCTGATGTGTGTGGTCCGATGAGTGCTGACGCACGCGATGGATATCGTTATTTTCTCACCTTCACCGATGAATTGAGTAGATATGGGTATATTTACTTAATGAAGCATAAGTCTGAGACATTTGAAAAGTTCAAGCAATTTCAGAGTGAAGTTGAGAATCATCATAACAAGAAGATCAAGTTCCTATGATCTGATCAAGGGGAGAGTATCTGAGTTATGAGTTTGGCAATCACTAAAGACAAGGTGGAGTCGTTTCACAGTTGACGCCACCTGGAACACCATAGCGTAATGGTGTGTTCAAACGTCGTAATCGCACCCTATTAGATATGGTGCGATCTATAATGTCTCTTACTGATCTACCACTATCGTTTTGGGGTTATGCATTAGAGACAACTACATTCACTTTAAATAGGGCACCATCTAAGTCGGAGATGACACTATATGAACTATGGTTTGGCAAGAAACCAAAGTTGTTGCTTCTTAAGGTTTGGGGCTACGATGCTTATGCCAATAGGCTTCGGCCAGAAAAGCTCAAACCCAAAGCGGAAGATTGCGTCTTCATAGAATACCCAAACAAGATGATTGGGTATACCTTCTATCTTAGATCTGAAGGCAAAGTGTTTGTCGCTAGGAATAGGTCCTTTCTCTCGAAAGAGTTTCTCTTGAAAGAATTGAGTGGGAGGAAAATGGAACTTGATGAGGTTGTTGAACCTTCACTTAAATCAGAGAGTAGCGCAACACGGAAAGATGTTTTTGTGTCACTTACCTCAGGGGAAAGCTAATGATGATGATCGTGGAGCTTCAGATCAAGTTACTATCGAACCTCGTAGGTCGACAAGGGTGTGTACAACTTCTGAGCGGTAACCCTGTTTTAAAGGTCATGTTGTTGGACAACGATGAACCTATGAGCTATGGAGAAGCGATGGTGGGCCCGGATTCCAACAAATGGCTAGGAGCCATGAAATCCGAGATAGGATCCATGTATGAGAACAAAGTATGGACTTTGGTGGACTTGCCCGATGATCAGCAAGCCATTGAATAAATGGATCTTTAAGAAGAAGATAGACGCTGATGGTAATTTCACCATTTATGAAGCTCGACTTGTCTCAAAGAAGTTTCTGACAAGTTCAAGGAGTTGACTGTGATGAGACTTTCTCAATCATAGCGATGCTAAAGTCTGTTAAAATTATGTTAGCAGTTGTTGTTTCATTTACGAAATCTGTCAGATGGATGTCAAAACAAAGTTTCCTTGACGGTTTCCATGAGGAAAGGTTGTATGTGATACATCCAGAAGGTTTCGTCGATCCTAAGGATGCTAAAAGGTATGCAAACTCCAGCGATCCTTCTATGGATTGGAGCAAGCATCTCAGAGTTGGATCATACGCTTTGATGGGGTGATCAAAGCTTTTGGGTTTATACAAAGTTTGCAAGAAACTTGTATTTACAAGAAAGTGAGTGGGAGCACTACAACATTTCTGATAAGTATATGTGGATGACATATTGTTGATCAGAAATGATGTATAATTTCTGGAAAGCATAAAGGGTTGTTTGAATGGAGTTTTTCAAAGGAAGACCTGTGTAAAACTGCTTACATGTTGGGTATCAAGATCTATAGAGATAGATCAAGACGCCTGATAAGGCTTTCACATAGCACATACCTTGACATGAGCTTGAAGGAGTTCAAGATGGATCAGTCAAAGAAGGATTTCTTGCCTGAGTTGTAAGGTGTGAAGTTAAGCCTTGAAGCTCGACCTCAGCAGAAGAAAGAGAAAGTCGTCCCCTATGCCTTAGCCATAGGCTATATACGATATGCCATGCTGTGTACCGCGATGTGCCTTGCCACGTGTCTAGCAAGGGGGTATAAGAGTGATCCAGGAGTGGATCATTGGACAGCGGTCAAAATTGTCCTTAGGAATAAGGAAATGTTTCTCGATTATGGAGGTGATGAAGAGTTCGGCATAAAGGGTTACGTCGATGCAAGCTTTAACACCTATCTGAATGACTCTGAGTAGCAAACCGGATACGTATAGTGGAGCAACCATTTGGAATAGCTCCAAGTGGATCATGGTAGCAATATCTACAATGTGACATAGAGATTTGCGAAGTACACACGGATCTGAATGTTGCAGAGCCGTTGACTAAAACCTCTCTCACAAGCATAACATGATCAAACCCTAGAACTCATTGAGTGTTAATAACATGGTGATGTGAACTAGATTATTGACTCTAGTAAACTCTTGGGTGTTAGTCACATGGCTATGTGAACTATGAGTGTTAATCACATGGCGATGTGAACTAGATTATTGACTCTACTAAACTCTCTGGGTGTTAGTCACATGGCGATGTGAACTATGAGTGTTAATCACATGGTGATGTGAACTAGATTATTGACTCTAGTGCAAGGGGGAGATTGTTGGAAATATGCCCTAGAGGCAATAATAAAATGGTTATTATTATATTTCCATGTTCATTATAATTGTCTATTGTTCATGTTTAATTGTATTAACCGGAAACCGTAATACATGTGTGAATACATAGATCACAACATGTCCCTAGTGAGCCTCTAGTTGACTAGCTCGTTGATCAATAGATGGTTGTGGTTTCCTAACCATGGACATTGGATGTCATTGATAACAGGATCACATCATTAGGAGAATGATGTGATGAACAAGACCCAATCCTAAGCATAGCACAAGATCATGTAGTTCGTTTGCTAAAGCTTTTCTAATGTCAAGCATCATTTCCTTAGAACATGAGATTGTGCAAATCTCAGATATCGTAGGAGTGCTTTGGGTGTATCAAACGTCACAACGTAACTGGGTGGCTATAAAGTGTTGGGGAATGTAGTATTTCAAAAAAAATTCCTACAATCACGCAAGATCTATCTAGGAGAAGCATAGCAACGAGCGGGGAGAGTGTGTCTACGTACCCTCATAGACCAAAAGCGGAAGCGTTTAGTAACACGGTTGATGTAGTCGAACGTCTTCGCGATCCAATCGATCCAAGTACTGAAAGCACGGCACCTCCGTGATCAGCACACGTTCAGCTCGGTGAAGTCTCTCGAACTCTTGATCCAGTTGAGGCCGAGGGAGAGTTCCGTCAGCACGATGGCGTGGTGACGATGATGATGAAGTTACCAGTGCAGGGCTTCGCCTAAGCACTATGATGATATGACCGAGGTGTGTAACTGTGGAGGGGGGCACCGCACACGGCTAAAAGATCAACTTGTGTGTCTATGGGATGCCCCCTGGCCACGTATATAAAGGATTGGGGAAGAGGAGGCCGGCCTAGGAGGGGCGCGCCTATAGGGGGAGTCCAACTAGGATTCCCAATCCTAGTTGGAGTCCCCTTCCTTTTCCAAGAGGGGAGAGAGGGAAGGAGTAGGAGAGGGAGAAGAAAAGAGAGGGGGGCGCCGCCCCCTCCCTAGTCCAATTCAGACTTGCCATGGGGGCGAGGGGCGGCCACCCCTTGAGGCCCTTCTCTCCTTTCCTGTATGGCCCATTAAGGCCCACTACTTCCCCCGGCGAATTCCCGTAACTCTCCCGTACTCCGAAAAATATCAGAATCACTCGGAACCTTTCCAATGTCCGTATATAGCCTTCCAATATATCAATCCTTACATCTCGACCATTTTGAGACTCCTCGCCATGTCCGTGATCTTATCCGGGACTCCGAACAACCTTCGGTACATCAAATCACATAACTCATAATACAAATTGTCATCAAACGTTAAGCGTGCGGACCCTACGGGTTTGAGAACTATGTAGACATGACCGAGACACATCTCCAGTCAATAACCAATAGCGGCACCTGGATGCTCATATTGGCTCCTACATATTCTACGAAGATCTTTATCGGTCAAACTGCATAACAACATACGTTGTTCCCTTTGTCATCGGTATGTTACTTGCCCGAGATTCGATCGTCGGTATCACCATACCTAGTTCAATCTTGTTACTGGCAAGTATCTTTACTCGTTCCGTACTGCATCATCCTACAACTAAATCATTAGTCACATTGCTTGCAAGGCTTATAGTGATGTGCATTACTGAGAGGGCCCAGAGATACCTCTCCGACAATCAGAGTGACAAATCCTAATCTCGATCCATGCCAACTCAACAAACACAATCAGAGACACCTGTAGAGCATCTTTATAATCACCGAGTTACGTTGTGAGGTTTGATAGCATGATAATCCCCAAGTGCAAGAAGTCATCGAAGCACTTTCCAAAGGTGGAAGTGATAAGTATGGAGTGTCGAACCCACAAGGAGCTAAAGGTAAGATCAATATTCTCTCAAGCCCTATCTACCACTGATACGACTCTACGTGCACCGAACGTTTACTTCCAACTAGAAATGAGAAATAAAACTACGTTGTGGGTATGAAGAGGATAACTTTGCATGATATCGGAGAGCTAAAACATAAAAGTAGGTGTTGTTATCATAAAGTTAGAATATATTACTAAATAGTATAAATAGCGAGTGTGGAATAATGGTGGATCGGTGTGCGGAATTATCCTAGGCAATTGTTAACAAGACTAGTGATCACTATTGCAGTTTCATATGAGGGAGAGGCATAAGCTAACATACTTTCTCTACTTGGATCATATGCACTTATGATTGGAACTCTAGCAAGCATCCGCAACTACTAAAGATCATTAAGGTAAAACCCAACCATAGCATTAAAGCATCAAGTCCTCTTTATTCCCATACGCAACAATCCCTCTTACTCGGGTTTGTGTTTCAGTCACTCACCAACCCACTATAAGCGAATCATGAACGTATTGCAACACCCTACAGCGGGAATCCCTCACACTTGCGCGACACGGAGGGCACCATAGGACATCACCAAAGTAAAACATACAACTCATACCAATCTAGATCATCAATCAACCCAAAGACAAAAGATATCTACTCAAAACATCATAGGATGGCAACACATCATTGGATCATAATATGTGGCATAAATCACCATGTTCAAGTAGGGATTATAGCGGGGTGCGGGAGAGTGGACCGCATAAAAGAAATGAGGATGGTGATGATGATGGTGATGTTGATGAAGACGATCACCGTGGCGATGATTCCCCTCCCGATGGCACTCCGGCGCCACCGGAAGAGAGGAGGAGAAGTTCTCCCCCTTGTGCTTCCTCCTCCATGGCCTCCACCCTCTGGTCCTTGGCCTTCATGGTGATGATGGCCCCTCCGAGATACTCCTCCATGGCCACCGGTGATGATGGCCTTCTCCGGCAGGGTGCCGGAGAGGGCCTAGATTGATTTCTCCCGGCTACAGAGGCTTGCGGCGGCGGAACTCCCGATCTAGGTTAATTTTCCTAGGTTTCTGTATTTATAGGAATTTTTGGCGTCAGTCTCACGTCAAGGAGGTGCCCGAGCTGTTCACGAGGCAGGCCCACGCACCTGGGGGGGTGGGCGTGCCCCCCACCCTCGTGGGCAGCTCGGGACTCTTCTGGCCCAACTCCGATACTCCGTGGTCTTCTTTTGGTCCATAAAAAATCATCAAAAATTGGCCCGTCAATTGGACTCCGTTTGGTATTCCTTTCCTGCAAAACTCAAAAACAAGGAGAAACAGAAACTGGCACTGGGCTCTAGGTTAATAGGTTAGTCCCAAAAATCATATAAAATATCATATAAATGCATATAGAACATCCTAGAAGGATAGTATAATAGCATGAATACTTCATAAATTATAGATATGTTGGAGACGTATCAGCATCCCTGTTGGGGATATTACTACTTGGCGTAAACCGGCCTATCTGGGTCGGGTTAACTTCATCAGTAGTTCAAAGGTGTTAAAGCCCAAGGATGAAGATAAGGGCCCAAGGCATGTAGTCGGTTTAGAACCTGTAGCCGTAAACCGGCCTGGTATGTAAACTTGTGTTGTAATTTAGGAATAAGGAGAGACCAACCCGGATACGAGTATGAACCGGTGTTGGGACTCTGTGAACCGGCGGTCATCACCCGTGTATATAAGGGGACGACCCGGCGGCGGTTCAGAAAAACAGACAACAACTCGAGGCTTAGGCAAAGCTTGTTTGCTCCCTAGTCATCGAAACCCCATCAATTCCATCACAACTAGACGTAGGCTTTTACCTTCATCGAAGGGGCCGAACTAGTATAAAACTCTCTGCGTCCTTGTGTCCGCTTTAAACCCCTTCAAGTTAACTCGTTGCGATGGCTCCACGACTAAGTCCTTTCTCTAGGATATCTGCCGTGACAAAACCATGACAGTTGGCGCCCACCGTGGGGCTATCGCACGATGGTTTCAAGTTCTTGGAGGGCCGCTTCGAAGGACTCAAGGGCTACGCTGTGGGCCGGATGACTAAGAGTCGTTGCGGCAAGCTCTACATCGACGATGCAGGCTGGGGCCCCGAGGCCGGCTCGATTGAGTACGGGTCCCGGGTTCCCTTTGGTGGCATACACGTTTTCATTGGCAAGATCGGTGAACCGGGCCCTGAGCTGGACACCTGCACCGACCTCGTCGAGACAGCTCAGTGTGCGCGATCTGCCCAGGTTAAACTGGCCGTGAAGCGTGCCTTCGTGGGAGTCATCCACGGAGGAAGTTATGAGGATGGATCAGACTCTGGTGGCGAGACCGTCGTTTACTCTGGCGACGAGTCGTCAACTAGAGAAACTGAATCTTTGTACCAGCTACAAGATGGCCGGATTGGGGGCAGTTCCGATGGTGATAGTATTCCGGACCCCTCTGATCTGCCCAACCGGGTTGGAATATTCATGGCCGGTACACAAGCAGTACTTCATTCTTCGACCGCTGCGACAATGGTCTCCGGTTCAGTAGCGGCGACGGCTGCCGGGGCAGGAGGCCCTGTGCGCCCGCCGGCTCAAGTTTTATCGGATCTGTTCGATACGTTGGCTACGCTCATGGTAGAGGCTAACCCGGCGGATCAGGACGCTCACAACGCGGAGATTGCAAAAGTAAGGGAACAAATCACTCATGCTAAGGCGGACCTAGCAGCTGAAGATGCCAGGATGACTGCAGAGCGGGCCGCTTTAGATGCGCAGGCTTATAGGCTCATGTTGGATCAGAACGCGTCACATGAAGTCATGAAGAGGAAATAGAGATCCCGTTTGCCTTCGGTTTTCGAAGCCAGAAGTCTCTTCAATACCCCAGGTGCAGGAACCAGTAATCCACCACTGGTAAACCGGACGAAAGCACCTGGGACGGGCGCGCCGGTTCAGCCCCGTTTGATAGATCTACCTCGCCATAACATTGTTGTACCTCAGGCTGTTTCAACACCCCTGGGTCACTACTCTTACCCGATGGACAATCTCGTTGCTGCTGCTGCACGGCTGGAGGCCATTCCAATTGAAGGTGACTCGCCGCAAGCGGTAGAGACGCGCCGGGTCAAGGAGCTTCTCAGGACATCTTTGGTCCAACAGGAAGCATATTCGTACAGCCGCGACCGGATCCACTCAACCCCCCGTCCAAGCCAGAGCTATAGCAGGCATATGGATGAACCGGTTGTATCAAGCAATGAACGACGTGGAGCACCCCGTGGCAACAATCCGGCGGGCGGTGCTGATAGCGCTCAAGAGGTGGTGGACCGGGCCCGAGCGCGCAGGGAGGCCAAGTTAGCAGCACAGTATCAAGCTCGTCAGCTTACGCCGGTTCGTTCGACCACCTCGGTCAAGCCTGGAGTTACCTCTAGCTCTTTGGGGGTGCCTTGCCTTGTCCCCGCTTTACGCAATGTGCGCCTGCCCAAGGATTTCAAGGGCTTGCGCAAGGTACCAAATTATATGGCGGATCAACCTCCAAAGACATGGGTGGAGAGCTATGAGATGGCCATGGAGATGCTTGATGTGGATGATGCGGCGTGCGCAAAGTATTTCACTATGATGCTGGAAGGAACGGCCCGCACTTGGTTAAAAAGCTTACCGGCCAATTCTATCAGTTCATGGGCCTAGTTACGAGCCCGGTTTATCAGTAATTTCAAACACACGTGTAAGCAGCCTATGTCGATAGTGGATCTGGCTGCCTGCGTCCAGGAGGAAGGAGAATCAACAACTCATTGGGTGCGCCGGGTCTCGCAAGTCATGCATTCATCAGACCGCATCAACGCTGACACCGCGGTTATAACCTTGGAAGGCAATTGCCGGTTTGGGCCCCTAAAGCTGAAGCTGGGGCGGATGAAGCGCCACTGCACTGACATGGGGACTCTCATGGCCGCTTTGGTAAAGTATGCTGATTCTGATAGTACCAAGGATCCCGAGTCTGATGATGACAAGACAAGGAAGGGAAAGAAGAACGGCAACTCCAAAGGTCAGCAACATCACTCGACAGGTAATGGTGGCGGAGGTAAGCGTAAAGCGGATGGCAACATGGACTTTGTGGCTAACACCAATACCCAGGACAAGGGCCAGCGACGCAAGGGTAAACCGCCGAATCACAGTGGGGCGCCTAACCCTAACCCGGACCGCCTAAATTATCTATTGAACCAGCCCTGTCCGAAGCATGGGACGAAGGAGGTGCCAGCAAACCACCTTTGGAAGGATTGTTATATTATGCAGGAGTTCAAGAATTCTAATGCTTTCCGGTATGATCACGGCTCTGGTGGTGGCTCAGGGTCCGGGCCGGGTTACGGTGGAGGAAATTCCGGGTCAGGATTTAATGGTAATCCGGGTGGACATAACAATCAAAATAATCAGAATAACCAGGGTGGTTACAACCAGCAGCAGCAACAGTCGGGTTACCAGAGCAACCCAAAGCAGTTGAATAGTGGGCAGTACCATGTTTTCACCACCAGCTTGGATAAGCGAGACCGGAAGGTTCAGAAATGGGCAGTCAACGCTGTTGAACCGGCCGTGCCCCATTACCTGCGCTGGTCGGAGCAGCCAATTATATGGAGTAGAGAGGATCACCCTCCCCAGGTTGACAATCCGGGTCAGCTAGCATTGGTGGTGGCACCCCAGGTGGGAGGCTATAAGTTCACCAAGGTGCTCATGGATGGAGGGAGCAGCATTAATATCCTGTACTATGAGACCTTTCGTCGTATGGGATTAACGGATAAACATCTCAAACCGTCCAATACGGTGTTCCATGGTGTTGTACCTGGCAAGTCAGCATATCCTGTTGGTAAGATAGCTCTAGAAGTGTCCTTTGGTGATGATTATAATTCCAGATCGTAAACATTGACGTTTGAAGTGGTAAAAATCCAAAGTCCATATCACGCCCTGTTCGGGCGACCAGCCTACGCCAAGTTTATGGCACGGCCCTGTTATGTGTATTTATAGCTCAAGATGCTGGGTCACAAGGGGACCATAATGGTTCACGGAAGCCATAAGGTCGCTTTGGAATGTGAGGAAGGAGATGCGGCCTACGCAGAGTCGGTTTGTGCCACCAAGGAGCTGAAGTACTATAAGGACAATGTTGATCCGGCGGACATGACTCCATTGAAGAAGCCAACTACAGAGCATGATCCAGCCCATTCAAATCGGCAGCTAAGACTAAGCTTGTTGACTTCGTGCCTGGCGATTTGTCCAAGCAGTTCAGCATCAGTGCCAACTTGGATCCGAAATAGGAAAGCGCGCTCATCGAGTTCATCCGTGAGAATCGGGACATTTTTGCATGGAAACCTTCTGACATGCCGGGTGTCCCGAGGCAACTCGCTGAGCACACTCTTAATGTGGATCCTAAATACAAACCGGTGAAATAGTTCCTCTGCCGGTTTAACGAAGAAAGACGCAAAGCTATTGGTGAAGAAGTACCCAGGCTCTTGGCAGCTGGCTTTATTGTTGAAGTTTTCCATCCTGAGTGGCTGGCTAATCCGGTGTTGGTCCTTCAGAAAAACGGCACCTGGCGTATGTGTGTGGATTACACACACCTTAATAAGGCTTGTCCAGCAGATCCTTTTGCCCTCCCTCATATTGATCAAATCATTGATGCTACGGCGGGTTGCGAGCGTTTGAGTTTTTTGGATGCATATTCTGGCTATCATCAGATTAAAATGGCGGTTAAGGACCAGGAGAAGACGGTGTTCATCACTCCCTTTGGAGCCTTCTGCTATGTGTCTATGCCTTTTGGGCTCAAGAGTGCCCATGCAACCTATCAACGGTGTGTACAAAATTGCCTTCACAAGCAGATTGACCGTAATGTACATGCTTACGTGGATGATATTGTGGTTAAGTCAAGGAAGAAGGAGACTCTGGTTGACGATTTGAAGGAAACCTTTGATAACCTGAGGACGTACAAGATGATGCTCAATCCGGCCAAATGTGTTTTTTTTGTACCGGCAGGCAAATTATTGGGTTTTCTGGTGTCCAACAGGGGAATTGAGGCTAATCCAGAAAAGATCACAGCCATCACCTCCCTGGCTAAACCGAAGTGTATCAATGATGTTCAACATGTGGCCGGCCGGATTGCTGCGTTGAGCCGGTTTATCAGCCGCCTTGGTGAGAAGGCAATCCCTTTGTATCAGATGTTGAAGAAGACGGATCAGTTCGTCTGGAGTCCCGCTGCTGATAAGGCATTTGAGGACTTAAAGCGGCAATTGGCCAATCCGCCTGTGCTCGTCGCTCCCATTGACAAGGAGCCGCTGCTACTATATGTTGCCGCTAACGCCCGGGCAGTCAGTGTGGCTATTGTGGTGGAGCGGAAGGAGGCAGGCAAGGAGCATCCGGTTCAACGTCCGGTTTACTATATCAGCAAGGTACTTATTGAATCCAAGCAAAGGTATCCGCATTGGCAGAAGCTGGTATATGGAGTCTTCATGGCAAGCCGGAAGCTGAAGCAGTATTTCCAAGGGCACCCCATCACAGTGGTCAGTTCTGCTCCCTTGGGCGATATCATACAGAACCGGGAAGCGACTGGCCGGATTGCCAAGTGGGCTATAGAGCTTGGGCCGCACGGGTTGAAGTATGTGCCTCGAACGGCGGTGAAGTCTCAAGCGCTTGTTGATTTCATTAATGATTGGACGGAGTTGCAAGCACCTGAAGAGAAGCCGGATCACACATATTGGACCATCCATTTTGACGGATCCAGGCAACTGGAGGGCTCGGGGGCTGGAGTCGTATTAACTTCCCCACGAGGTGACAAGTTCTGTTACGTTCTGTGCTTAATGTTCCCTTGTACTAACAATGCATCTGAGTATGAAGCCTTGCTCCATGGTCTCCGGATGGCTAAGGAGATGAATCTAAGCCGGGTTAAGTGCTTCGGTGACTCGGACCTAGTGGCTCAACAAGTGTCTAGCACTTGGGATTCCAAGGACCCACTCATGGCTGCATATCGTCGTGAGGTGGATATTGTTGCAGGTCATTTCAAGGGCTATCAGGTGGACCACGTGGACCGTCAGAAGAATGAAGCGGCGGGCTTTAAGCCGGTTGGGCTCTCAACGTAAACCGGTCCCGCCCAATGTTTTTTTGGATGTGCTGCACAACCCGTCGGTCAAGCTCCCTGGTGAAGCGGATTTGGCTATTCCTGATCCGGAGGCTCAATTGGTGGCAGCTCTTCACGTCACTCCGGATTGGACGCTTCCTTATCTTGCGTACATGAACCGGGGCGGGTTACCAGAAGATGAGACGTTGGCCCGGCAGATAATCCGGCGATCCAAGTCTATGACTATCGTTAATGGCGAATTGCATCATTGCAGCGTGTCAGGGGCGTTTCAATGCTGTGTGTCCCCTGAGGAAGGCTGTGAAATTTTGCGTGAGATCCACGAAGGAGATTGTGGTCACCACGCCGGTCCAAAATCTTTGGTGGCTAAAGCGTTCCGCCACGGTTTCTATTGGTTGACTGCTCATGCTGATGCGGAAGATCTGGTCAGACGATGTGATGGTTGCCAAAAGTTTTCCAGACGTGCTCATGTGCCAGCCCAAGAATTGAGGATGATTCCAATTACTTGGCCGTTTGCAACTTGGGGGCTGGATATGGTTGGACCTTTCAAAAGGTCCAAGGACAAGAAGACCCACCTCCTGGTGGTGGTTGACAAGTTTACAAAGTGGGTGGAGGCAGAACCCGTTAGCAAGTGTGATGCGGCCACGGCGGTTTAGTTCATCAAAAAGGTGATTTTCCGGTTTGGCTTTCCACACAGTATCATCACAGATAATGGTACCAATTTGTCCAAAGGTGCCATGAAGGAGTTCTGCGAACGTGAGCACATCCGGCTTGACGTTTCATCAGTAGCCCACCCACAGTCCAATGGTCAAGCAGAAAGGGCTA
Organism: Triticum dicoccoides; assembly: GCF_002162155.2. Classification (NCBI taxonomy): domain Eukaryota; kingdom Viridiplantae; phylum Streptophyta; class Magnoliopsida; order Poales; family Poaceae; genus Triticum; species Triticum dicoccoides. Next base: position 18,397,379 of record NC_041387.1, read on the forward strand.
ATCAGGAGATCTTGAGAGGCATCAAACCCCGGCTTATGGTCCCTTTGCAGAGGACACCGGGTTGTTGGGTAGAAGAGCTACCATCTGTGTTATGGAGTATCAATACTACGCCCAACAGATCCACAAGATACACACCGTTCTTCATGGTCTACGGAGCGGAGGCGGTTCTCCCTAGTGACATCCGTCATGACTCACCTCGTGTGGCAGCTTATGTTGAAGCGGACAACGAGACGGCACGACAAGATGCTTTGGACCTGTTGGATGAGGAGCGTGACATAGCAGCTGCCCGCTCGGCGATTTACCAACAGGATCTTCGTCGTTACCACAGTCGCCGGGTCAGAAACATAACTTTTCAAGAAGGAGATCTGGTGCTTCGGCTCATCCAAGATCAGACCGATATGCATAAGTTATCCCCACCTTGGGAGGGGCCTTTCGTGGTCAGCAAGAATCTGCACAATGGGTCATACTATCTGATCGATATTCGAGAGCATAAAGACTCACGTACATCAGAGGAGGAGACCAACAGGCCGTGGAACATAGCTCATCTTCGGCCTTACTATACCTAAGCCGTCGGCTCTACTTATGTACATATTATGACCGTGTATATATTATGATTAATATAATAAACCGGAGCCTCAGCTAAAGCGGGGTATTTGTTCTTTTACATCATGCGTGGTTACACGGAGTTGTTCTGTCTTAAAGCGGCCTCCGGTTTACCCCTTGAAAATTTTATAAACATCACTTGGGGGCTTGGTCGTGTCCGAACCAATGCAACACCTTTTGATAGGCGCAAGCCACCAGATCACTTGGGGACATGGTCAAGTCTGAACCAGTCACGCCTCTTGATCGGCCTAAGGCCATAGAATCACTTGGGGGCTTGGTCGAATCAGAACCATTGCCACGCCTCTTGATCGGCATAATGCCACAGTTTCACTTGGGGACCTGGCTGACTTGAACCATAGCTACACTTATTGGGAGCTTGGTCGTGTCCGACCATGGTAACACCATCTGATCGGCTCAGTAAAGCCTCTTTTTGCAAACGGTTTTATCATTGCCTTTGCTTCCATATTTTTTGATAACTGTTGTTTTATTTTTGTTGCATTTTTTAAACCGACAATATTTTTAAACCGGTTCAAACTGTCAATTGATGGAACATGGTCCATTTTTAATCCGGAGATTATTTGCCCGGTTTGACTTTTTCTGTTAACATCCCATTATGGAGTAGCAGGGTGTTTACCATAACCCAGCATGGTTTACATGGTAAACCGGCATTATGAACACAGGAGCTGTTTTCTCCTTTGATGGTATTGGTTTATAAACCTCCGCTTCAAGACTGGCTAAGCCAACTTCATGCCCAGCGATGGCAGGTACTTTGTATCACAAAATTTGATCATATACCTCAATTTCATTGCATATATATACAAAGGTCATAAACCGGCTGGCGGTACAACCGCCGGGGCAGTTTAAGATTTTGTGGTTGCAGGAAATATAGATTGAAGGTTTCGAGCATTCAAACAAAAGTATCAGCACCAATGCACGAAAGGCATCTCAGAAGCAAGAGTATTGGCTACCCTATTACAAGGCAACATGGTGCCCAAATAAGATCATTGTTTTCAGCGGAATTTAAAAGACCCGTCATTTAAACCGGCCTCCGGTTCAAGCTTGATCGCCAGCTCGGTCTGATGGTTGCGGGTCATCCTGCGCCGCTTCAGCTTCTGCTTCTCTACCCAGTGGCTAGAAATCAACAGTTGTCCAGTCGATTCCCATTAAGGCTTGAAAGACAGCTTCCTCATGGATCAGCAATGACGGTTCAATATCAGGAGCATAAGTATGCTTACGGATTGGGGGGGGGGGTCAGATTCTCCGCTTCAGGAATTGGTGCAGCCACTCGTTTGTTCTGATTGTCATATTGGGCTTGGTAATGAGACAAGTCTCCTTCTTCCACCAATTGACAAGCTAGAGGGCGCACCTCCCGGTTTATCGCCCTCAAGTCCTCCTCATTGAATTCTGAACCATCTTCTTTTAAGTAAGGATAGCCTTGCGCCGCTTCAACAGGGTCAAAATCCGGCACCCACGCTTTTGCCCGGATTAAGGCATTGATAGCACCGGTTCGAGCAGCGGATTTCTTCAGCTCTTCAACCCGGACAGGGAGCATAGACAATCTCTTCAGGGTGTCTTGGATCAAGGTGGGCGCCGGGTTGTTGTGGGATGCAGTTGGTATGATACGTTGCGCGCAAGTATACAATTATTCTATCAGTGTATAGGCAGCCTTCAATTTCTTCCGCACATCTGATCCCAAGTGGCCAATGCGGGTACCTGCAGCATTACAAAAAGATCACAAACTGGACCTATCATAAGAAGGCCAAATTATCACAGAAATCAAAGGAAGCTTACCAAAGATGGCGGCAGTCATGGCATGCACTTGCCGCTTTATGTTGGCCAGCTCATCTACCACCGGTTTAAGGGCGGCTTCAGCAGTTTCAACTTTTTTCGTTAAAGCGGCCTTCTCAGTGGCCCAATCCGCCCGCTCCTTCTTGAAGCCCTCCTTAAGCTGTTCCATGACGCCTAAAGCGCTGGTCAACTCTTCTTTCGCCTTTGAGATTTCAGCTTGTTGGGATTTCAAATTCTCTTAAAGATTGGCGAGTTGGTTTTCTTTGGTCCTCAGCTCAGCCTGCATACAGACAGTCATATGATTTAACAAACGGTACAAGAATTGAAGTACCAACCACATAACAAGTTATGCACTTGGCACTTGGGGGCTAATGCATATTTGATCTTCATCTTTCAATTGATTGCAAAGTCCCAAGCTCAATACAAGTATTCAACTTGGCACTTGGGGGCTAATGGCTATTTTCTCAAATAAGTTCTGATGCTGCCGTGTTAAATTACGTAAGTCCCGGTTTAACTACGTTAAGTTAAACCGGCCCTTGGGGGCTACATCAGTGAATTTCGAAGCATTCAGATATATATTAGTAAGTCTCGGTTTGGAAGAAGATTGCAAAACCGGCCCTCGGGGGCTAGGAGAGTTAACGAAATTGAAGTATCCAAGCAGGAAAAAGCACATGGGAATTACCCCAAATTTTTCCTTCATCATATTCACCAGGCTAGCTTCATAATCACGGCTGGTATACAGCCGATTCAAGTAGCCGGAATAAAGTTCTTGGGCATTTAAAGCAGCATAAGTTGCCAGATCAACATTCCACTTGCCTTTGCTCATAGTGGCGAACTCTTCTTTGGCAGAATGCTTGGCTAAGGCGACGGGATTGCTTGGTTCTGAACGGCCAATGCCAGTAATCACAACATCATCATCTTTGGACTCACCGATTTGCACTGGGGCAGTCGGTTTATCAGCAGGCTTGGATGGACTGGTGGATTTTTCAATCCGGATCGGGCTTCCGGGCTGGTCGGTGATACGTCCAAAACGTATCTATAATTTCTGCTTGCTCCATGCCTCTTTTGGGTGATATTGCTATGATATTTATACACTTCCATACATTTTTGATCATATTTGGACTAACCTATTAACTCAGTGCACCCCAGTGCCAGTTTCTGTTTTCTGCTGTTTTGTATTTCAGTTTTTCCCGTCACGTAAACTGCCAGAAAAATTCCGGAAAAATTATATAAAAAATCAGCGTTCCGGAAGGTTCCACGCAGCCGAAGGGCAGCCGGAGGGGGGCCACCAGGGCCCCAGGCGGCCTGGCGGCGCGGGCCAGGCCCTGGCCGCGCCAGGCCCTGGCCGCGCCAGGTGGCCGCCTGGGCCCCCTAGGCCCCAGCTGGCGCTCCCCTTTGGCATATATTTACACCTCGTCCTGAAACCCTCGAGGACGGAACCCTTTTTCGCGATCTCGTCTCTGTTCTGCCGCCGCCGCGCTTCCAAGATCGGGAGCGCCAGGAGAACTCTTCCCGGCACCCTGCCGGAGGGGAGGATCACCACCGGGAGCTTCTCCACCGCCATGGACGCCTCCCGGATGAGTCGTGAGTAGTCTCCCTTGGACCATGGGTCCATGACCAGTAGCTATGTGATGTTCTCCTCCCCTTCTTGTGCTTCACTAATTAGACCTCGTGAGCTGCCCTACATGATCGAGGCACATATGTAATCTTTATGCTGTTGCTATCCTGAGTTTGCTGGGATCCGATGGATTGTGAGATTATGTTCAGATTGTGTATGAGTAATATATTTGATTTACCTCTTTTATATTTATGTTCGTAAGTAATTCTTGCATGTTCTCCGTTGCTATTTATTGCTTTGGCCGAGTAGTAGGTAGTGACTCCAAGAGGGAACGTCATGCTCGATTGTGGGTTCATGCCCCTCGATGACTAGCTTGAGTGACAGAAACATGAGTCTAGGGGATGTGCTGTTGCCACAAGGGGGAAAACAACGGTGCTTGTGCCCGCGGGTGCAAGGACTGTTTACTTTACGCAAAGTTCTTTTAATGCAGTTGTCTGTTGCTTTGAGTTTACACTTTGGGTGGGGCTCGCAACTTAATACCAGCGAGATGTTCTGGATAGATATCTCAAGGTGGATGATTAGTAGTAGATGCAGTTGGATTTCGGTCTACTTACCTTGGCGTACTGCCCATGCTTTGAACCTCAACCTCTCTTGCAGCATAGTTAACATTGGTTTGCGCATGCAATTCTGTCAATTGCCCAGCTGTAATTTGTTTACCTCGCATAGCTGTTTTATCGTCTTTTGGGAGAGAGACATCACTAGTGAACATCATGGGACCCCGGTCCATATTACCATCATTGATCACATCTACTATTTACTTTACGCTTTTATTTACTATTTGCATTAATACCTATCACTACTATCACTTGCGTTTGATCCTTTGTAAACTACAAGGCCGGAGGGATTGACAACCTCTCTGTACTCGTTGGGGACAAAGTTATTTGTATCTGTGTGCAGGTCCACGTTGATTGCTAATACCGGCGTCGTTAGCAGTTGACACCTTCTTGTTGAAACTGGGAGTCTTAGGGGAAATCGATCCTTGGTATCTTTGCCAAGGGAAAACTGCCGCTACACTGCATCTCTACCTTCCACTTGGGGTAACCAACGAGGGGGCGAGAAGCCATCAAGCAAGGTTTTCTGGTGCCGTTGCCGGGGACTCCACTCTTCAGGATAGGGGAGTTGCACGCTATCTTTTATCTTTGTCTTTTTAGTCTTGTTAGTTTACCTTTCAGTTTTTGCTTTAGTATCTTTTATAAAAAAAATCGCAAAAATAGTTATTTCTTTTTAGTTGTCATTATGTCGGGTCCTTTTGTCTTTGGCGAGACAGAAGTTCTCACCTTTAAACAAAGAGGTGGGGAAAGTCTAAAAGATGCTTGGTATAGAATTAATGATTCTCAAAAAAGAGCCACCAGGAAGCAATCTACTACTATCCTGCTTAGAAATTTTTATGTTGGAATTACTTCTTGGAATAGGTTTATTCTAGATACTGCTATCAATGGGAATTTCCTAGAGGCCCCGGTTTGGGAGTCCCTTAGTATTATTGAAAATCTTGTTGGGAATCCTCCCGTTGTTAGCATTCAAGAGGACATCACCCTAGCTCACATTATGAAAAAACTTGAAAAGATAGAGCTAGAGATGCCAAGCATTAATAAGATAAACGAGTTGGATCGTAAGATCCAAGGGAATTTGAATAGGCTTGATAGCTCCATGCATAAAATTTTCAAAACTTTGGAGACCATCAAATCCCATGACTCGTACTCTTCTAGGATAGATAAAATTGAGGAAATCTTTGACACTCTAGGAACCACTTTCTCCTCAATCAAAACCAAAAAGGTAGAAACTCCGGCAAAGAAGGAGCCCAAGTTCGTTTACGTTCCAAAGGCTCCCCGCTCTAAAAGAAATCCATCTATTGCTAAAGGGGTTGAAACTGTAAAGACTTTGGAAGAAACACCTCTCTTTGATAAATTTATGAAAGAATCTTCCATTGACTTTTTTCCTTTTGGTCTTCTTCCTAGAAGCATCTCTATGAGGCCTTTGTTTGAAAGTCCTCTTAAGATTGGTTGTACTATTGAAGAGCTTTTTGATGATCTTGATGATGGTTCAATTGATACAACTTGATCTCTTTGCATTATGCCTAGCTCAAAGGCATTAAAGAAAGCGCTTTTGGGAGGCAACCCACATGAATAAATTTATTTTGCTTTTGTTGTGTCTTGATGTTGTTACTACAGTAGCATCATCATTGTATCTTTGCTTTTCAATTTTGTGCCAAGTATAGCCTCTGATTGCAAGAAAGTTCAAAAGTTGTGACGCGCTGCGCAGGAAACAGATTCTGTCCTTGGATAGAAAAAATCGTATAAAATCACCAGATCATCTTTTTGGTCTGAATTTTTTCGACAGCGTGCTCTATATAATTGTCTTTCAAGCGTCTGTTCTGAATTTTTTGATTGGAGTTGCAGAAGTACCCCGAAAAAGTCATTTACTACCTGCTGTTCTGTTTTTCACAGATTCTGTCCTGTTTTGCCTTTTCCTCATTTTGTGAGCCTTGAGCTTGCTTTTTCTTTGCAAAAACCTTTTGGTGATCTCGAGAAACAGTAGGCCTTCAAGAATATTCTTATTTCCAGCAAGGAACAATTACTTTATTAAGGGTACTAACCTCGCTAATCAGATTATGATGAGTTGTGTATGAAGGGAGTTTTCAAGTGTGCGAGGGAAGATGATAAAAAGATTCAGAAGTGTCAAACGCTCAAGCTTGGGATGCCCCCGTGCACCCCCAAGAAATATTCAAGAAGACTCAAGCGTCTAAGCTTGGGGATGCCCCCCGTGCATCCCCTTCTCCATCGACATTATCAGTTCGTCTCCCGTTTCACTATATTTTTATCACTTCATGTGTTATGTGCTATACTTGGAGCGTCTTGTTTTAGTTTCCTTTTTAGTTTTCTTTAGCTTTCAATAATGAGTCGGAACTCAGCTTTATTTGTGTGGGAGAGAAACACACTCCACTTCAACTAGAACATATCGTAGATTTTCATGTCTATCTTTGCTATGAGTGTTCTTTATTTTTCAATTGCTACTATCGTGCTTAGCTCTCAGTTTTCATGCTTATCTTTTTAAAGAGCTTTTGTTTAGTTGGTTGCTTGAACTCTCTTTAGTTGTCATGTTTATCTTATTAAGAGAGTTTGCTTCTGTTGGATTGATTGATATGTCTATGATAAAGATGCTACATGCATAATGGTGCTTAGTAGTTTATGTTTTCTTATGGTTAATCTCGAATAGCTGGGAGGTTTCCAATATGTTATTGGAGTACCAACATGGTTTGTTTGCCTATGATGTGGTATGGTCTAGTAATATCTTCCTTCGAGAATTTATTTTGATTGACTTGGTGTATGCTCACGCATATTCAAGACTGTAAAAAAAGTCTGTCAAGCCTTGATGATCTTTTGTTTCTGAATAGTGATATAACTGCCATGCCTGATTCAATGTTGCTTTGTCGCTCTGCATGATTATGACCGTCATTGCTCTCTTAGTTGGTCGCTCCCAGTCTTTTGCTAACCTCCACCTGTACTAAGCGGACTGACTGCTTGTGCATCCAAAATCCTTTAAACCAGTTATGCCATATGAGTCCACCATACCTTCCTATACATGGTATTTACCTGCCATTCCTAACGAAGACTTACATGTACCATCTCGAAATTATTCAAAAGGCACTTCTCTTTTTGTGCCTCTGTTTTAGCTCATGAGGAAGTGGTAGTTAGTTCATGATCTTTTTAAGTTGGATAAGTTTTACCCCTGGATTGCATGTATAATGTGCAAGCCCTTAATTTGAGAAGGAACTGGCATTGAGTGCGTCCGGCTCATAAAAGATAATACAACACACGAATCTTCCTTCACGCTTTGTCTATGAGAAATCAGAAAACTTTGGCAGTGATAAACAAAGGAGATTAAGAGGATGTTATGATCCTCACTCGGGAGCCGTTCCTCGAAACTTGTCCGACTTAAAAAGTGATTGAGCTATCTGCTAGCATACGTTGACGAAACATGCATACTCTAAAAAAAATATTTACTCTGTTTTTAAAACCAAGAGCTCTGGTACATGCTTTGTTTTTGTTTCCAACCACGGGTTTTCAACCTTGCCAACAAAAGCCACGGTTCGAGAGTCACCACCTTCTTTTAAAAGCACCAACTATTGAGAGCATGATTGCCATTCTTAGTGTAATGTGCATAGTCCCAAAGTAGCATTGTCTTGTGCATGATTGTTGTATCATTGTTCTGAAATCATTGTATCTAGTCGTCACTTAAACCTCGAAGGTGCCCCTGCATTTATGTTTTGCTTCACTAAAGGGGGCAAGCGAGATATCACTTTATCATATTTCACACCATGCTCATTACAAATCTTTTTGATGCTTCAATTTCATGTTGTAGAACTTTTAGTTCTTTGTGATTTTCTCGTGAGGTAGCAAAATTACTACAGACTCATTGTCTCAGTAAGCTTTTGTCATGTGACTTTGAAAAGTCCTTGTATGGTTAATAGCATGTCACCACAGAAATTATTCTTTTTATCATTTACCTACTCGAGGACGAGCAGGCATTAAGCTTGGGGATGTTGATACGTCCAAAACGTATCTATAATTTCTGCTTGCTCCATGCCTCTTTTGGGTGATATTGCTATGATATTTATACACTTCCATACATTTTTGATCATATTTGGACTAACCTATTAACTCAGTGCACCCCAGTGCCAGTTTCTGTTTTCTGCTGTTTTTGTATTTCAGTTTTTCCCGTCACGTAAACTGCCAAAAAAATTCCGGAAAAATTATATAAAAAATCAGCGTTCCGGAAGGTTCCACGCAGCCGAAGGGCAGCCGGAGGGGGGCCACCAGGGCCCCAGGCGGCCTGGCAGCGCGGGCCAGGCCCTGGCCGCGCCAGGTGGCCGCCTAGGCCCCCTAGGCCCCGGCTGGCGCTCCCCTTTGGCATATATTTACACCTCGTCCCGAAACCCTCGAGGACGGAACCCTTTTTCGCGATCTCGTCTCTGTTCCGCCACCGCCGCGCTTCCAAGATCGGGAGCGCCAGGAGAACTCTTCCCGGCACCCTGCCGGAGGGGAGGATCACCACCGGGAGCTTCTCCACCACCATGGACGCCTCCCGGATGAGTTGTGAGTAGTCTCCCTTGGACCATGGGTCCATGACCAGTAGCTATGTGATGTTCTCCTCCCCTTCTTGTGCTTCACTAATTAGACCTCGTGAGCTGCCCTACATGATCGAGGCACATATGTAATCTTTATGCTGTTGCTATGCTGAGTTTGCTGGGATCCGATGGATTGTGAGATTATGTTCAGATTGTGTATGAGTAATATATTTGATTTACCTCTTTTATATTTATGTTCGTAAGTAATTCTTGCATGTTCTCCGTTGCTATTTATTGCTTTGGCCGAGTAGTAGGTAGTGACTCCAAGAGGGAACATCATGCTCGATTGTGGGTTCATGCCCCTCGATGACTAGCTTGAGTGACAGAAACATGAGTCTAGGGGATGTGCTGTTGCCACAAGGGGGAAAACAACGGTGCTTGTGCCCGCGGGTGCAAGGACTGTTTACTTTACGCAAAGTTCTTTTAATGCAGTTGTCTGTTGCTTTGAGTTTACACTTCGGGTGGGGCTCGCAACTTAATACCAGCGAGATGTTCTGGATAGATATCTCAAGGTGGATGATTAGTAGTAGATGCAGTTGGATTTCGGTCTACTTACCTTGGCGTACCGCCCATGCTTTGAACCTCAACCTCTCTTGCAGCATAGTTAGCATTGGTTTGCGCACGCAATTCTATCAATTGCCCAGCCGTAATTTGTTTACCTCGCATAGCTGTTTTATCGTCTTTTGGGAGAGAGACATCACTAGTGAACATCATGGGACCCCGTTCCATATTACCATCATTGATCACATCTACTATTTACTTTACGCTTTTATTTACTGTTTGCATTAATACCTATCACTACTATCACTTGCGTTTGATCCTTTGTAAACTACAAGGCCGGAGGGATTGACAACCTCTCTGTACTCGTTGGGGACAAAGTTATTTGTATCTGTGTGCAGGTCCACGTTGATTGCTAATACCGGCGCCGTTAGCAGTTGACACCTTCTTGTTGAAACTAGGAGTCTCAGGGGAAATCGATCCTTGGTATCTTTGCCAAGGGAAAACTGCCGCTACACTACATCTCTACCTTCCACTTGGGGTAACCAACGAGGGGGCGAGAAGCCATCAGTCGGCAGGACCGGAGGGGTCAACAGGCCTTTCTTCAGCAATAAAATCCTCATCTTGCAGTGGCGGGTCGTTGGGTACGTCTTCACGAATAGCCGCTTCAAGATCTGGGGCGTTGTCCGGTTCAGGGGAAGTTTCTTCTTCGGCCGCTTTATCCAGGCAAGCCTTCTTGCTCGGCCTAGGCTTGGCCCTGAAAAGGCGTAATAATAGTCAAATACAGGATATGTTACATAGTGATACACCAGAAATGGTATGATAAGTATAGCTTACCCAAGCACCATTTTGAGTGGTGGCAGCTGAGTAGCCGATGACTCGCCAGAGGATGAATGGGAAGTGACCTGATAATCGGAGTCAGATGGATTAAGAGGTTGACGAAAACAGCCCGCTTTAGGACAAGCACTGACAAGCAAATTAGAGACCTCTGAACGGCGTTTCCGAACCGGACTGTTCGGTAAACCGGCGGAGGTAACTACCTGGCCGCTGTGCCGAGTTGTGCGGCGAGCTTCATGCTGTTGGGTCTTCATAAGAAATTTGGGATCCAAGCAAGCAAGAGGATGAGAAATTTTAATTTTCCGGTTTGCCTGATGGATTTTTAGTGAAGGCAAAGGATTTGAATCAGAGGAGAGAATAGTTACCTCTACAACATCAGCATTACTGGCTTCGGCATCATCCTGACAAATATCATCATCAATAAGGCATGTGAAAAGTAAGCCAAGTGAATCAAGTTCTACCTCAAGGTCCGGGTTACCCACATCGTCATCAGCAGCCGGATCAGAAGATGCAGTGGTTTTCCTCTTATGAGCAGGCCTCTTAACGACTTTGGTCTTTGGCCGGATTGGTCTTTCCGGTTTGTCTGGTTTCTTGGGTTTCTCCTGAGGAAGCTTCTTGCTCCAAAACGGATCATCACCCTGATTAAGCAGCAACTGATATTAAAGAATATACAAAAATGGCAGTAATATATTTAATGAAAGGTACGGTCAAAATCTTACATATGGTGGTTTGTTGGTAGCACAGAAGGGAAGCAGGCCGGTTCGAGCACAGAGGTGTTCCGGTTCGTTCAACATTTTCTTCACAGCTTCTGTGACCTCGTCATCTGTGAGCTGGATGTTAACATGTCGGAGTGGGTCATTGACACTACCAGTGTACTCGCACATCAAACCGGAGCGCTGGCTGAGGGGCAGTATGCTCCATGATATCCAACAGCGTGCGAGATCAACTCCTGTTAAACCGTTGGCCATGAAGGCTCTGAGCTGGGAGAGTTGAGGAGCATATTTACTTCTTTCCTTGGCAGTCAACCTTTGCGGAAAAGGGTGTGTATTGCTAAGCCGCTCCGGACGAAAGCCAGGCAAAGGATTTTCATTAGCAGGGGAGGTGTCTTTGCAATAGAACCATGTTTGATTCCACTCCTTGAGGTGACTGTGTAGTTTGGCGTGAGGGTAAGTGACCTCTTTTCTTTTCTGAATCGCCACACCACCCAATACCGTGTTGGAGCCATCAGTAAATTCTGTGCGGCGGTTTAGATGGAAGCAGTCTCTAAACAACTCAGTTGTGGGTTCCTCTTGAAAGTATACCTCACAAAGCACTTGGAAGTGACATATATTGGTAACAGAGTTGGGGCCAGTGTCTTGCGGACGGAGTTGAAAATTGGCTAAGACATCTTGATAGAATTTTGAACCGGGCGGGTTAAAACCCTGAGCTAAGTGATCTGCAAAAACTACAACCTCTCCTTCTTGAGGTGTGGGTGGACATTCTTTGCCAGGGACCCTCCAGTGGATAGTGTCTTTGCTGCTTAAAGCGCCAGTCAGGACCAGATTGTTCAATTGAGTTTCTGTGACGCGGGAAGGAGCCCAGTTGCACTCATATACTTGTTTGGCCATGATGAAATCTACAAAATAAATAAATCCGGTTCAAGAATGTGTTGGGACAAGTGTGCACCGGTGTGTACAATGTTAAACCGGAGACAGCTACATTTAAACCGGCGTTCTATGAAGCGGAAGTGTCTGGTTAAAGAGTTCTGGCGGTTCAACAAGGGGACTAATGGTATATACCGGTTTATTAAAATTTTCTACACTAAGTTAAACCGCCTGATCTAAACATTGAAGCAATTGAGGTTGTGGATGGCTAAGTATACAGAAACAGGTTTCGCAAGGTCCTGCGATAGCGATGGATCTGAAGCAAGTTCAGAAAAGTAGGAACATATTCAAAAGCTTAAATCAGAATAGTATTGAATCAATGGGCAGAAAAATATGTGAGATCTATGGTCTTGGGCAGGAAACTACAGGCGGATGCTAAAAGCCACTGCTAATCAGAGCAGGGTTTCACAGATCTATCCAGGAACTAATACATGAATATGAACAGTTGATGATACCGCAAGAACATGAAACCCTAGAACAGATCTAGGTCGAGAGGAACAAAGGACTTACCAGAGCTGAGGAAGATGCGGAAGATCGCCGCAATTTTCTGGTGAGTTCAGGTTGATGCAGCGGCCAAGGTTGGTGCTCAAGATGACGGCGGCGGCGGAGCTCTGAAGCTGGCAACACAAGGAAGACGAAGAAGAGAGGGCACGAAGAGGAGAAAGGAAATGACCCTTCGGTCCTATTTATAAAGCAAGAGGACGTGTGTCAGGCACGACAAACCAGGGGGCACGGAACGGAGCTGTCGCCTCGATTTTCGCAGATCTATTAAACAAAGAAGATATCATGAATGTTGTAATGACGTCATGCCGGTTTATAGCAACAAGAGAAGATGACATCACGACGGTTCAACAATTGCAAGAAGACGTTGAAGACGAAGATTTTTTGCTAAGGATTGATATGAACCAGTTCAAATCAATCTAGGGCCTAATGTTGGGGATATTACTACTGGGCGTAAACCGGCCTATCTGGGCCGGGTTAACTTCGTCAGTAGTTCAAAGGTGTTAAAGCCCAAGGATGAAGATAAGGGCCCAAGGCCTGTAGTCGGTTTAGAACCTGTAGCCGTAAACCGGCCTGGTATGTAAACTTGTGTTGTAAGTTAGGAATAAGGAGAGACCAACCCGGATACGAGTATGAACCGGTGTTGGGACTCTGTGAACCGGTGGGCGTCACCCGTGTGTGTATATATATATATATATATATATATATATATATATATATATATATATATAGGGTCGCGCTATTCGTCACCCTGGGTGAGGAATTCTTATTCCTCACCCCAGCCAAATCATGTAGGCACATGCAACCTGCAAGTATGCCAACCGTGGAGGCTTCTATTCTGAGGTAATTTACAAGGCAACTGGGGTAAGATTATAGCGTGTAGGCTGGTGAGGTAATATAGAACATAACAGAGGTAAGATTACAGCGTGGGCTTCAGCCTGGCATGCCCGAAACAACCGTGAGAGAAATTGGCCTGCGATGTAAAATTACTACGAGGTAAGGTGAGCAACAACTCAGCGGAATTCTTTTTTATGTTGTAGTATTTTATTGTGGCATGGGTGCGCTTCAGCCTAGCACAGGTTTAGATGATAAACTGTATATAGGCTACTTAAAATGCTACTCGTTAATTATTATTTATTTGTATTGGAATTGGTTCAGACAAAAAAAGAAGCTAATTTTTTGAACTCCTAAACAAACTCGTAAAATACTGCAATCATGTGAAGAGACACACAGATCTGTCTGCTCTCAAAAGTACAGTTTATCTATCTAGCATGCGCCAAGTTCATGGAGCATTGTGCCCATTCTTCATCGTTCTCATTTTTCTTTTACCAGTGGTTGTTTCATGACAAGACAGATAATCTTAGCTCACATTTTGTCTAGCTTTTGGTGGTACAGAACTGTAAGCTATGCTGCAGAGCTTATAGCATTATTCTACAACCAAATCGAGATGGATACTCTCCAGTTTTCAGAATGCTCAAGAAGACAAGCTTCCCGTAACTCTTAAACTGGTTTGTTCTGGGCAGTAGAATTTACATTTGAAGAGAAGGATGAAGCATTTGCTGATCCAGAAGGTTTAAGTTAACATTGCAGGTAAGATGTTTCAAGGATTCTCCACAGCTATGTTTGCATGCTTAATGTTCTTCCAAAGTTAATTTTGATACACATTAATTGTGCAGGTTGGTAATTCAGCATGGTAAGAAGGCCTATCTATAAGGGCAGAGAGCCCCCTTCCATGTCTTGACGTCGATATGTCTCAGATGCTTGACACATCGATCCTGACCATCACCATTGTCTCATTCTTTGCATACCGTCAGCAACTCCATTCCTAGAGATGTTTGCATCTTAGGCTTGAGCTACCTACAGTGTAAATAAAACTGATTATGATTCACTGAGAATTTCATATTTACTGATTAGAGTATAGGGAACAATAAGCAGCATCAATGAAGCACATCCTAGGGGCATAAGGTTAAAGAAATAATGTGTTGAAACAAACGTTGATATGCATATGCAATTCCGACAGAGAAATCATTTTGTAACTACGGGTATGTATATGCATGGAGTTTCAGAACAAATAAACATTAGCTAAGAAGAAAATGAATGGATATTGGTTAACAAAGTAATAGTGTTCTTGTTAACTTGCAAGAGATGATCGGCAGCAAAACAGAAGATTGTAGAAAATGCTAAGAATAAATAAACAACTTACAATCCTTAGTCCAAGTTTTGCTTCTCAAAGAAATGAAGCGCTCACTCTCTTAGAATTTGGTGCAAAACATACTACAATCTGAGAAATAAGCTTGTAATTTTGCCCAAAACAACTAAATTTGTGGATGAAATCAAAATCGAACACATGGTCTAATTTTCATTATGTTTGGAACATTCGGTACAATTTGGCATCCGCTTTCTCAAAGTATAAAGTTTCTTTGTTGTTTTATGAGCATTAACATCAAAGGTTATGCCAAAAAATAGCACATACGATGCTGTTCAACGAGATGCGATGTTATAGATTTATGATCTAGATGCTGACATAAGTGCACAACAAACAATCTTGGTCGATAAATACTCCAGAAGCACATTTACATATAAAGTCTGGTTTATGCTAGGGAAAATTAATAAGGAATAACATCAATGAACAATACATTTTCAAAGCTTTACAAGTTACATACACCGACAGACTTGCATGCATGCTTGAAAAAATTAGAGCAGATACCCCTTTTCAAGTACCAGTATATAGTATATACATATACACCCAGCCCTTCCAAAAAAATACCGAGATTAGATTTTCTACCTCTCTTTATGAGTATAAACCTTTTGATTCACTGCATATACCATTTTCTTGAATGGAACTGAGGTAATGTCCAGTAGAAGTTTCTAGATTATTTTGTTATCCAGTAAATATCCAGTCAAATAGATCAAGAAATATTGAATGCCCTTGATGGTACCAAAAATAAATGAAAATCCAACTCACAACTATGGTGGAGGGGCTAATCGAAGAATGGGTGTTCACCCCAAGATCAGTGTGAAGTTAAGCAGGTTTTGAATCTAGTCAGACCCTATGTGCCCAAAATCATATTTAGGATAAGCAATCAAGTATATATACTCCACCAACTAAACAATTTGCAAAGAGAAAATTTTATAAAGCTTTGATATAGATGCATCTGAAGTCATGAACTAGATCGGCGGAACACTTTTTTGATATACCTGTCATAGTGCCTTGATTGTCGACAGGAGATGCTTTCTTCTGAATATGCAATAGATAATTGAGCTTTGTCGGTGCCGATTGCTGCTGATATCTCAGCGTGACCAAGTCCCATTGAGCATCCTTTCTGATTTAAATCCCAGGAAGATTTGGATAAAGAGCAAACAGGAACAAGAACAACATGAAATTTGACAATTAAAAACTTAAAAGAAGGAACACCAGATATTATATACTACAAACATGCAAAAGTATAGAGACCCTCCAGGGAGAAGTAATTGTTGCACTTCAACACCCAGAGTAAACCTCAATAGTCAAAACACCTTAAAGAGCAACAGTTCTAATACGGAGTACAACTCTAGTTTCATTAGCTATCTCTGTAATAATTTATAAAATCAATTTCCACGCAATGTTCCTATCCTCAATGAATTGTCTATAGGAAACGTAAGAACTACTTGATGTCTATTAATAACAGATCCATCTTTCTATACCAGCAAATTACTAAATACCTGCTTCTCGTGTGAATATATATACAATAGGGAGCAAAGTTAAAAATTCAGTTAAGAGAACGGACCTTACTATTTTTGGACTTCTCGATCAACAAATGATTTTGATTGCTGACCGATACATGCACAAATTAGTAATTCCAGAAAATTTACCAAGCAAAAATCCAGAATCGTTTTGCAACTATGGATGCCTAGTGCACTCAGTTGATCTTGAGTAACCTAAAACCTGTAGACAGTAGACACTTGTATGGATTCTTTACCAAAAAAATGCATGAATTGACGAGATTCTGGAGATACTAGAAATCGCACGTGCATGCAAATTAGTTAACCTGGGTGGAAATGAAGGCAGCCGTGGGACAGCTTGTAGACTTACGAGTCGATGGCCTTCCTGCAAGGCAATTAAGCACATCGATCAGGGTGAGCGAGGATGGAAAGGAGACAAGAGGGAGGAGTGGAGAGACCATGCGTGGAAGCAGGGGACCATCGCCACGAGCAACGAAGGGGGCTGGGGATCGATGCGGACTGCGACACGGCCGTCGGCGGGCGAAGCCGTCACCCGCCGCGAAGCCTCCTGCAGCACAGCTCGCCTCGCTGCTGCCTCCGGCCAACCTTCCACCCCCAGTGCCGCACTCATCAGGGGTCGACCAGCAGCTACCACGAGCTCGCCGCCGACACCTCTCTCCGTCGCCGCCGAAACTGCTCGCCGCTTTCGATCCAAGAACTACGGAGGTTATCCGTTCATTTCCTTTTTTTTTCTTTGACGAAAAGAGTGGGTTTGCCAACCGTCGCTTGGAAAAAAATATAGTCCGGCTGGAGAGCGTCTGGCTTGAAGAGCGGTGTGATGGGCCAGGGAGCAGGGCCCTGGCTGGCTGGGTTGTTCGACCAGGGTGAAGAATTCTTATTCTTCACCCTGGGTCTTAAATAGACTTT